>NC_086322.1:79005078-79306328 GCF_036172605.1 Pelobates fuscus
GGATTGTCCAGAGCTGCAGAAGACCAGGATGCGGCTGCTAGAAGAATGTCTGAAAACATCTGCTGGTCCATGTTTTGTTGTGAGTTTTGATAATCTACTAAAGGTTTAGTTAAATTTAGTTGTTTTTTTTAAGTTAATTTAGTTAAATTCATACCATTTCATATTTTTGAAAATGTTTAAAATAGTGATAATCTTACCCAAAGTTGCCATTTTAATGCTGCTTAAATGTTTTTGTTTGTTTTTTTCTTCTACACTTGGAATAAGACTTTCATTATTACAATATTGTTTTCAGTTATTTCTGGTTAATACAACCCCCATGTTGATTTTATTCACAGATCAAGTGAAAAGTGACCAATAGAAGGGAACAAAAACTGTAAAAATATATTCTATATTTATATATTATATTTTTAATAAATATATATTACCGTATATAAATAAATATCAGTATATAGATATCAATCTTTCAATCTGTAATCCAAATATTGGGAATATCACTTATTGATGTGCATGAATTATTTACATAATGCTTATTATATATAAATATATTTTTAACTTTATTTTATTTAATTTTTTTTAAGTAAACTGATTGTCCCATTATTGTGGCCTTATTTGTTCGTCAAAATTGTTTTTCCTTAATATTTTGCAAAGACGATATTCAGGCAAACTGAATTGCCACATGGATGCTTATTGGCCTACCTGATATTTATTTTGATGTCATTCAAAGTGATTCAAGTTTCATAATGACCTCAATGAAATTTCAGAAATGGGGCCTTCATCTTGGGGGAGAAAATAAAAATTATGTAAACCCCTACTCCTGCTCCTGATTATACCCCGACTCCTGGTTATACCCCGACTCCTGGTTATACCCCGACTCCTGGTTATACCCCGACTCCTGGTTATACCCCTACACCTGGTTATACCCCTACTCCTGGTTATACCCCTACTCCTGGTTATACCCCGACTCCTGGTTATACCCCTACTCCTGGTTATACCCCGACTCCTGGTTATACCCCTACTCCTGGTTATACCCCGACTCCTGGTTATACCCCTACTCCTGGTTATACCCCGACTCCTGGTTATACCCCTACTCCTGGTTATACCCCTACTCCTGGTTATACCCCTACTCCTGGTTATACCCTGACTCCTGGTTATACCCCTACTCCTGGTTATACCCCGACTCCTGGTTATACCCCGACTCCTGGTTATACCCCTACTCCTGGTTATACCCCGACTCCTGGTTATACCCCTACTCCTGGTTATACCCCTACTCCTGGTTATACCCTGACTCCTGGTTATACCCCTACTCCTGGTTATACCCCGACTCCTGGTTATACCCCGACTCCTGGTTATACCCCGACTCCTGGTTTTACCCCTAATCCTGGTTATACCCCGACTCCTGGTTATAGTGGGCTGGAAAGGAATTCCCATCACTCAGTGATAGCTCCGTCTTCACAATAACAGAGCCAAAATGGGTCAGAGAAATCAAAAAACTGTTTGTAGTGCAAGATAAGGAGAAAAAGTTAGCCAGTTAAGTAGAACTTGTTTTTGGACATCAACTTTTTCTGCTTTTTTTTTTAATATATATACATTGTGAAAAGCATCACTTTAAACACAATAACATAGGATGAAATAAAGCGTATGACAACATTTAAATAATTTAATTATGTCTGAGTACAACTACACAAGACAAAGCACAGTTACTTATTAGTGGTTTGGGTGGAATATACAATATGCAATCCTGTTATAAAATAAAGAAAAATTGTACTGACTATATGTATGTATGTATGTCAGCCACATATATGGGTCATGGTATACAGTAATTTTCATGCATCAACACTTAGTCTCCTTTTCCAGTCTCAATTGGCGCAACAATATAACAGTTAGCGTATCTACTTTGCATCCTACGCGAGCCTTGCTCCGTTTCCTTAGGAGACTTCCACCTTTACAAGCCACTTTAGTGTATGCCATCCATAGTTGTGTGCAGTATGTGGTAGCTGCTGTGGCTAGTCATTTCTTGGAAGACTGTGGTTATACCCTGTTGTGTGTTGTGTTCGAGAGTCTCACCTTCGCTCGTGTGTTAGCTGCCCTGAGCTCATTGTAATCAGCAAGTGTAATCCCTTTGTTTTAGCTGCGATATCTAGCAATTGTCACCTGGGGGGGGGGGGGGGATATATGAGGGAATTAAGGGGGGGATAGTTTGGTTCACAGTATCGCCTCTCTCTCCTCTTGTTCAGGGTTTGCATCCCTTGGAACAAACACAGTAGTAACAATGCAAAACTGTTTTTTTTTTTTTTTTAATCTACCGTATATACTCGAGTATAAGCCGAGCCGAATATAAGCCGAGGCCCCTAATTTTACCCCAAAAAACTGGGAAAACTTATTGACTCGAGTATAAGACTAGGGTGGGAAATGCAGCAGCTACTGGTAAATTTCTAAATAAAATTAGATCCTAAAAAAATTATACTAATTGAGTATTTATTTACAGTGTGTGTATATAATGAATGCAGTGTGTGCGTATGAATGCAGTGTGTGCGTATGAATGCAGTGCACGGATGAGTGCAGTGCGCGGATGAGTGCAGTGCGCGTATGAGTGCAGTGTGCGAGTGCAGTGTGTGTGTATGAGTGCAGTGTGTGTGTGTATGAGTGCAGTGTGTGTGCGTATATATTAATTGAATATTTATTTCCAGTGTGTGTATATAATGAATGCAGTGTGTGTGTATGAGTGCAGTGTGTATGAGTGCAGTGTGTGTGTATGAGTGCAGTGTGTGTGTGAGTGCAGTGTGTGTGTGAGTGCAGTGTGTGTGTGAGTGCAGTGTGTGTGTGAGTGCAGTGTGTGTGTGAATGCAGTGTGTGAGTGCAGTGTGTGTATATGAATGAAGTGTGAGTGTGTGATGCAGTGTGTTTGTGTATGTGTTGGTGGGGGTGGGCATTTGATATATTATTAATTATTATTTTTTTTTATTTTTTTATATTATTATTATTTTTTATTATTATTATTTATTATTTAATTATTATTATTTTTTTTTTCGTCCCCCCTCCCTGCTTGCTAGCTGGCCAGGGAGGGGGGCTCCTTCCCTGGTGGTCCAGTGTCATTGGTAGTTCAGTGGGGGGAGAGGGGTGCTGGCAGAGCTGTACTTACCTTTCCTGCAGCTCCTGTCAGCTCTCTCCTCCTCCGCGCGGTCTGTGCAGCTCCCTCTGTCAGCTCCCAATGTAAGTCTCGCGAGAGCCGCGGCGAGCTGACCGAGGTGCTGAACGGACGGCGCGGAGGAGGAGAGAGCTGACAGGAGCTGCAGGAAAGGTAAGTACAGCTCTGCCAGCAGCCCTCTCCCCCCAGTCTGTATTATGGCAATGTAAATTGCCATAATACAGACTCTGACTCGAGTATAAGCCGAGTTGGGGTTTTTCAGCACAAAAAATGTGCTGAAAAACTCGGCTTATACTCGAGTATATACGGTATTTGAAATCAGCATAACCTGTTTCACACAACAAGAGTATAACATCCTCCAGACTGAGATTTTAAATACTACTTCAAATATCATATCTCATGTGCCACAACAGATAGCCTTTTCTGTAGAGTAACTGATTTAGTACAGATAAAGGAAATGAACACTGGTCTTATCTCATGGTAAGCTTGTGTATCTACTAATGTAAATTATAAAGCGATATCTAATTGGAACAATAAAAATGAATGTACCCTGTCTGTAAATATATTCAAAACCAAATAGATCTTTGCTTTTAAGAAAACTGCAATTCTGGCACATGCTCTTATGTCTAGTGTGTGTTTAGAGAAACTATAAAAGACTATTAAATAAAGAAATCATCAAACTTAAAAAAGGAATTACTCTAGCAGCACTATACATAAAAATTAGGAGACTAGAAAACATCAATAAAGAGACCCCTACTTTAGAGTATACCAAGATAATTGAATCTGTCAAACAAACAAAAAAATCAATATCGGTCTAATGGAACAGGTCAGTTTCTCCAACTTAAACAATCATTTTATTATAATAGCAATAGCGAAGGAAAACTACTGGCATGGTAGATAGAAGACGAGGACCCAAAAGTCTAGAATGATAGTGATGTAACTCATTACCTGAAATGACCCTAAAGGAAAAACAGCATTTATGTACATTATATTTTTATGATTTCATGAAGCAAGAAACTGATTCATGAAACAAGAAACTGGAGAAAAGTGATTTTCATAAACCAAAATAAAAGGAATACATAAATTATATGAAAGATGGAAATATAAAAAAAAATACTAATTATAGAGCAAATATTCACGTATGCACCTTTAGAGAAGAGCCACTCAATATGTTTATTGTTCCTTATTAATCCCAATGAAACAGTCTGAAACATTACAAATAACTAATTCTTTAAATGTTAAACCCTTAACGCCGTTAGAGCATGCTATTTGCCTTCCTATAAAAGGTGGGCTGTAACGCCACTAGGGCCTCATGAGCGGGCCCTCCAGGCAGCCAGCATACTTAATTTTTTTGTACATGTGCAGAAAAAAGCACGTTTGGCGGTGGGCTTACTTTCCAGCCAATCAGTGAAGGCAGACCTCTATTCGATAGGAATAAATATATACTGACATCTATAGTAAATATTATTAACTTAAGTTTATATTATAATGAAAGTATGGTAATCTATTCATTTTGCTTGTAAAACATGTTTAATTCATTGAATATTTCTTCTATGTTTAAAAACGTTGCACATTGCTCTTTTATCCAGCTTTTTTTTATTTAATTTTTTATTAATTCTTGATAATGTTCTTCGCAATTAAAACGTATGATTCCGAACAGATGGTGTGTTAACATTGCATATAACGAGCTGATACAGCAATCCAATAAAAATTACCACTTTTTTTAATTAGCTATATTATTAGAGTTTTATCAAAAAAAAATTCATTGAATCAAATCCTGTGACATATACAAGTCATCAATGTCAAACTAACTTTAAAATACTTTCTTTTGTCAAAAACATTGGGGATTTACTTACGGTAATACATATGTAAGCCTGGCAAAACACCAATGTACCCCATTTTGGCCTACTCTATTTATCCTTGCACTGCAGAGAGTCCCAAGAGGATGGATATCCCAAGTAAATGACTTAATCTCATAAGGGCAGTAGCTAGGTTGGTATGTAGCAGAACCTGCTAAAAATGATATATGTGTTCTTTAGAACTTTTGGGCAGGGGAGAGCTCTCAAGGGGTCAAATTTGCCACTTGTACAGGGGTTGTGGATTGCAGTCCATTCTTCTTTGGCTTAAAATAGAATAGGATTGATTGATTGATTGATTGAATGATTAATTTATTGATTGGGATATCTGTTGGCAGAGACATAAAGTTTCCCAGGCCTGGACTTACCTAATGGGATAATTCATAGTGGAGCACAGTAATACATACCAGTTGTCCTTAGTGACAATGGAGTTACGGGAAGTAGTTTACATCTGTGAAACCTGCAGAGATCTTTGTGATTGCTCTGTCATGCAGCACAAGTCATACTAATGGAGATTGCAGAGTTATTTGAAGTCACAACTTGCAACCCCAGCTATCTTGATCTCTCAGATCTACACATTGTAATGACCTGTATGAGTAGGACTACACTGTGATCTACTTTGTGTGTAAAAAGGTAATTTGTTTGTACTTACTACCCAGACCAAAAGTTGTGGGTTCAAAGTTACTTTGTGGTCCATTAGAGTGTTTTGATGAGGTCACAGAGCTCTGACCTCATCCCCAGTGTAAGCCAGATTGCCTTACACTGGCTTAGGATGAATCGGAACGCCAAGCTAGACCTTCTGATTCAACAACAGTGCCTGACTTTACAAATGCTATTTCGGCTGAATGTCACAAATTCCCACAGACACAATCCAAAATTTTGTAGAAAGTCTTCCTAGAATAGTAGCAACTATTATAACCCCAATGGGGGCAATCCATATTAATAGAAAAAGCAGGTGTTATTAATAGAAAAAGCAGGCTCTCTAAAATAGTTAAAATATACGGCAGCAGTGAACCAGCAGGACTTCCCAATACCTGCTAATAACCAACAAGTGCAAAAACAGAGTGGTAGACCGCGCCACAGAGGAATTGAAGATAGTAAATTATAAAAATGATATATACATACATACAGAGTATTCCAACAATATGGTAATGGATATAAACCTTGAGGAAATACAAATATAAAACAATAATAGTGCAATATGTCAATATAAAATATGTATATAAAATATATGGAAAACCGGTAAAAAGGCTAACTCACACTTTGCAGAGCTGCTGAGAGCTCTGCCGTATAGC
Organism: Pelobates fuscus; assembly: GCF_036172605.1. Classification (NCBI taxonomy): domain Eukaryota; kingdom Metazoa; phylum Chordata; class Amphibia; order Anura; family Pelobatidae; genus Pelobates; species Pelobates fuscus. Next base: position 79,011,375 of record NC_086322.1, read on the forward strand.
GCCTGGACGGTATAATCCCCGTCTTGGGATATAGGAATTGTGATAAGATGTAATATCCAAAGCTCCACAGCCATGCATAAAACAAAAACACAAATAAAATCCAATGGTATAGTATGTACTATAAATAATTGGTAAAAAAAAAAAAGAAGTAAGTATCCTACTTACGATTTCCAGAGCAATAACTTGCTCTGGTGATGAAAGGTAATAATGGCATAATCCCCACCAAGGGATATAAGCAGGATCCAAAGTGCACCAGGAACAAAAAGTGAACCAAGGAGAAAAATGGGGAAAAAACTGCAACTTTATTTTGAAAAATAGTATTAAAATCTATAAATAAAAGTCCAGCATCCAGTCTCCCACAGTACTTAACGTGTTTCGCTCGAGTAGGGCCAATGGGTTTAGAGCAGGATGTCCAACAAGCTCACAAAGGTCCACATACATTTGGTCAATGCTTGCAATGCATTCAGCTGAGTGCTGATCACGAATAAGGTGCCTCAGGCATATGGCTACTATATAGGTGTTCCGAGGGTATGCGGATGCATGTCTAGGCATCCTATCTCGACAGCCACTACAAATTTTTGAAATCTCGCCAGCAAGCAGCTCAACTAGTGCTGCAGATTGTGGAGGTTTTTTTTTTCCATTATTTTGACTTTAAATTTAAAATTCACTTTGAATTCCTGGCAAGTTACAGTTTAGTAAAAAACACCACTTTGACATAAGCTAGTCTAACCATTTCTTTATATAATTATCCCTAGATATGTATATTGGCTAACACCATTATTTAGTAAATACTGGGAATGAAATTCTCTATAATTCTTCTTCCAGATCTGAATGAAACTTTTTTTTTTTCCTACAGCAAAAATCTAAAGGAAATTAAACCTTTCAGATTTCTGTCAACAGAACTAAGTTTTCCTAATTTAGAAGTAATTTTAAATTGTTATTTTGCACCTGCGGCACATAGTATTTCCGTTTCTCAGTCTACATCACCTGCCATTCAACATTAGCTTTTTTTACCTTGCCATTTTTTATAATTAGTGAGAAAACAGATAGTTTGAAAAATAAAATGTATACGCTTTATTGCTTGACTGAGTTGGATTCATTAGGTATACCACAACCATCAACATACGTTCAGTGTGCATCTTACAGTGTGTATTGTTGATATTTAAATGTGTATGTTTACATATCGAGGTCACCTCCCAAGGCAAATCCAAGAAAATAAAATGAATTTTTTTATACGAATTTAGTATAGGGAGCCAGATGGGGACAAATGCTTAGAAATACATCTGCTATTTCAATTTAAATAAAGGCTACATATTCAATTGGCATATTGGTAACATCTGTGAGTGCTTCAATCTCTCATTATTTTTATTTATTTTTTGCATAAAAATCTCCAAACTAGCCATTTTATATGCAGGAGAACCCCCTGTACCTCTGTGATATCTATCTTTCATGGAAGTTAAGAAAACCTTGTGGTTTCAGTAGGAGCAAACTTGGAATAAGAGGTGAACCAACTGTAGTAAATGTGCTAGGTAATCTTTTCTGGAGAATTACTACTGTGGCATTTTTTTCAAAATTGCTTACTCAAGTACTAGGTCATGACATCTCCTAGAAATTCGAAAAAATAACCTCATCCTTTAAAACGCTAAGATCAAGTAATAGCTAGAACAATGTTACCCAAATGTAGTTGTATAATTTACTCATAAGGGATGAAATAGAGCTAATTTCATTAACCCCATAAGGACACATGACATGTGTGACATGTCATGATTCTATTTTATTCCAGAAGTTTGGTCCTTAAGGGGTTAAAGCGTCAGTTCTAAAACATGTTCAGCCTCATAGTCACAGGGTCGTTTTAGCCTTTCATCATCCTAAGGCTGATAAAATAAGTACCATTACAAAATACGCTTAACACTTAATAGCAGGATCTACTACTCAATTGACGATTTTGTAAAACATCAGTGTGGGTACCACGTTCTAAGGCTTTGGCTTTCTTGGAAAGGAAAGCTATAAATAAAATAGTGTACTATAGATTGATTGACATTTTTCAGATCTATAGAATGGAAAGAAAATGCCTAGAACAGAAACAAAAATAAGTACAAAAAGATGTGCGGGCATAGTGAGAAGCATACAATACTAGTTTATTAAATGTCTTATCTTTACTCATACTTTATAAATGTTGCACATATTTTATGAGCCTTACTGTGGGTCACGCAATATGGTCAGACTTCTTTATTGATCTGGAGCACAGGGTGCCATCCTGCCGTGCATGCCTGCTGTAATCACAGATTGGCAAGAACTTCACATGCTATTTAGGGCAGCTGGGCGCCCGCAGCACCATATGTAAAGCCAGGAGCACTGGGATTCAACTTTTAACAGTAACCTCGATTTAGGATATTCTGATAATCAGTCGATCTAGAAGATTGTGCTGCCTTTAATTATCAGTCTGAATCTTTGAATGTTTACACCTTTGGATCAACACGTACTGTAAGAAACTGTAAACATTCAGACATCCCAGCAATAAACAGTCCACTGACGTTCGACTAAAATTGTATTTTAAGTACAGAATATATAATGTATTAACTGCATTAAAAGGGCACTCCAGTGCCAGGAAAACAAATCGTTTTCCTGGTACTGCAGGTCCCCTCTCCCTCCCACCACGCATCCCATGTTGCTGAAGGGGTGAAAAGCCATTCAGTGACTTACCTGAGACCCCCGCCGATGTCCCTCGGCGGTGGTTTGGGGTCCGCCCACGCACCTCCCCCACCGACGTCATCCAGCGGGGTAGACCTCTCCATAGGAAAGCATTGAAAATGCTTTCAATGCTTTCCTATGGGGAATTGAGCAACGCTGGAGGTCCTCATATAGCATGAGGACGTCCAGCGATGCTCTAGCACAGAAAACCTGTGCTAGAAACCAGGAAGCGCCCTGGACAGCCACTAGAGGAGGAGTTAACCCTGTAATGTAATTATTGCAGTTTATGAAAAACTGCAATAATTACAGCTGCAGGGTTAAGGGTAGTGGGAGTTGGCACCCAGACCACTCCAATGGACAGAACTGGTCTGGGTGGCTGGAGTATCCCTTTAAAGAATAAAGGGAAAAAATTAGAAATATATTGCCATTTTTAAGACCTATAAGATAGATTCAATGAATATACTTTAAACAGTATATTCTTTTAGCAGCATATAAAGCTATAAAACTAGAGCCGATATATAAATAAAACACAAATAAACTATTGAACATATATATGAGATCTCACATTTTTAAATTGGCAATTATGTATTTCTAGAACTGTGTGGATGTAGAGGTACAAAGGTATCGTCTTATGTGTCTTCAGCGGCCCAGCTTGTGATTGGATTTTTTTTTCTTTCTACTTTGTACCAAAACACCTGCTCGCTCATACATTTAGGAGTGCATTTAATTTAGGATAAAGACAGATTCTAATGTAAGAGCAAAACAGGCATTTCTAATCTATTTTCCATTTTTTTTTTTTTAAAGTAAATATTTATAATTTTTTAACATCCCTAATTTGCATATTTTTGCATTTGAGGCTATTACAGTGTGCTTTCATAAGTGGAAACAAATAAGAAAATACACAACACAAGGAAATTGAGCAGTAAAAATGCATAAGGAAACATAAAAGTATAAATATCTGAGAATGTAAACAGGACTGTCTTACATAAAAGCCAGGCAATGCAGGACCATGCTCAAAGGCTGAGAGTGCTTAGCTGATACTCTTAAACAATGAGTGTGCATGTGACTCAGGTGCCCGAATGGACCCACATAAGTTGTCAAACCATGCTAATATGCTTTTACATCTTACTATGGGATGGCATAAGGGCACTCTTGGCACCATAACTACTACAGAGGGCAATGGTTTTAACATACCCGAATGGTAGGGACTGCCAGTGACAACATTTTATCCAAACTGGCATTTCAACAAATAATTTGCACTGTATATAGAGTGAAATGTTAGGAATAGTAAAAGAAATGTATAATGTATAAATGAATCACTAAAATACTAATACAAGTGTTCTAGATGTCTCCTCTGTTTATATTCCAAATGTAGCTAGCCCACATACATATCTGCAAATTATATCTCTAAATAGCATTATTGTGTCTGAAAATGTTTAGCAGAGAGCGTTCTTCAAAATTGCTACCTTACAAAAAAATACTGAGGATTTTGGTTTTCTCTTTTGGACTTTTGATTTTTACTAAAAACCCAATTGTTGGGGGTGTTATTAAAGCTAAAACAGGGCTTTTCAATTTCTTATATAACCAGCTTCATCACCATGGAATCAAATTGTAATATTTCTTGTCTGTGCATACAACCCACCACAAGCCTCAATATAAACTGTTTATAATAAAAACCGAATTGTAATGAATTAAAACATGAATTGCAAAATTTAAGGTAAAATAGTCAAGCTATGACTATACCCGAGTTTTTTTTTTCTTTTTTTTAAACTAGGTATTGACCAATTGTTACCATTCAGTTTCAATTATTGGCGATTTAATGTTAGTGAATAAACCCATTTGTGTTCAATAATAGGAATTGTAAATAGCACAAAAATGCCTCAAAAATGTGAGATTTGTTATAGAAACATAGGGTACAGTTAGATTTATAAAAAGATAGACTACTTGCCTTCCTCATCAGTGAATTTAAATCAACACTCCAGGCACCATAATGAAGTGATTATGTTACCAGGAGGTCCTTTAGGTTTAACTCCAAAGTCTGTGTTCCAGCCCTGGATCTCTCTGCCCCTCTGTCCTTCCGATTGTTTAAAATCTGGAACTTGGAAGGCTCGGGGAACATAGGGACCTCCCTTTTTCAAACTGGTTTTATGATTTGGGAGACGCGGAGAGCATCATCTGACCAATCTCAGCTAATCAGCAGGTAGTTTCAGCCTGCCCGATGCTGTCAGAGCCTACCAGTTTCCAGAATTTAAGAAAGCAGAAGGACAGAGGAACAGAGAGCTCTGGAACTAGAACACAGACTTTGGGGTTAAACCATTCAAAAACATTGAAGACTTAAACCTAAAGCTGAGCCAGCGGCAGGCACTGCATGGCACCTTCATTGAAATTAAGTTGTTTCAGTGCTCAAACTGATCTTTTACTATGATATGCAAAAACGTTGTCATTAATGTTACATGTTTTCTGGGATATTGTTTGAGTCCTTGTTAATATGTTGCAAAAATGTTTTTAAAACTATTTTACCGGGATTTGAAGAAACTACTTCCATTCAATGAGAGCAACTTCATAACGTTTCCACGTAGCAGCAAACTGTAAAAAATATCTTGCATTTATCGCACGACAGAATGGATGCAATAAACACATTTAAGTTGCTTTAATATCCTTTCAGGTATATTAGTGCAGATGTGGTATTTATCCATGAATACAGGGGGATCATATAAATATTGTATTTCTGAAGGGTGTAATTGAAGAAAAATGTATGTATTTAGGGCCCAAATGGAAATGTACATTCATGATAAAGCTCTGCTTCAAAGCAAATGTCTGGATGTGGAAAATACAGCCACGTAGACTAAAAAAGAAACTAGTGGTAATTTATCATACCTAATCAAGCCCAAAAGACAATAGTGTAACTTCTGGAAGACTTGCATTTACTCTAATGATCAAAAGCTGACAGACAAAAAATAAAGTATCCCAGAGCTGTGAAAATGTAATTGATCAAATCATAGGGATGCACTCACTTTCTTTATAGAAAATGAGACAAGAGAATGCCCGATGACAACAATAATGAGATTATTATTATTATTATCAATGTGACCCAGCACATGGAATCACGAGAAAGTGTTGGATTTTGATTGGGTATTTTATTCATAGGGCTGACATAATAATTAGCATTAATTGTGAAATATGCCCACACACACATATGCTGTATGTTTAAGTGACAGTTTGACAAATAACTCTGAAACACTGTGTACCATTTTTCTTAAAATATAAATAAATCCATTAACTTTAAAGTAAGAATCACATTAAATATTTATGACAATGCAAATGCCAAGTAGGCACAGTTTATGACCGGTTCTGTGATATTTATTTATTTATAAAATATTATAAAAATGTATAATTAGTCAAACACATACATAACTAGCCAGTTGTACACATACATATCTTGCCAGTGCCACAGACATACCCCAAGCTAATTAACATCTCACTCACACACAGACAGATTCTGTATAAAAGCCAAAATAAATGCACTTCAAAGTACATCCCAAATCCCAAAACGGAATGAAGGTTACGGGTCACACTGAATTTGTAAAACTGCAGTTGATGAGTTCTTCTGAGTTCACAGACTCACCACTAATGTATTACTACTGCTGGAGCCAATGTTATTATTATTATTCATAATAAATTATACATTTATCTAAAAGTAATATGCTATCAACCATTATTTGGAAAATACAAAATGATACCTATATACATGATACCAAGGGATACAACAGCCAAAAGAATAAACATGACAAACACAATAATGTGATATCAATACAGTCGATGGACGTATGGTCATCAAACTAAACTATCAAGTTTGACAGTGTTGCTTTTACACAATTCATGCTATTTACACTTTATATAGTTTGCTACCCCTTTCTGGTCTCTGTGTTTTATATCAATTTAACAAACAGATACAATTGGTTTTTGATTCTAATCCATAACTTTACAATCTATAATTATGCTTTAAATAGTCTGCTAGTACCCTGTTTAAAAAAACATAACTTCATCTCAGGGGTCCTAATTCTACAATTCTCCCCAAATGCACCAAGCCAAATACAGAATTGTGCTACACTATCCGAAAGAACACAGGATTTCCTGTTAGAGGTATAGCCCAAATGGTTTGTTTAAAAAACATTGCATTTTAAATATATCACCTTTGACTTATCCTGTACAATTTCAGAACAATGTTTCTTATTTTGGTGTACTTGTTACAAATAGACTTACATAGTAGCCTAAAGGCGAGGGCTAAAAAAATATAGTAATCATTTCGGTCTTGGTGGTCTAACTAAAAACACAGTTACCCAATGAACACTCCCATCCTTATACAATACACAACATCTTAAACCTGCAATAGAGGCGAGTGCTTAAAGGACCACTAGAGGCACCCAGACCACTTCAACTCAATGAAGTGGTCTGGGTGCCAGGTCCATCTAGTGTTAACCCTGCAGCTGTAAACATAGCAGTTTCAGAGAAACTGCTATGTTTACAATAGGGTTAATCCAGCCTCTAGTGGCTCTTTCACTGACAGCTGCTAGAGGCGCTTCCGCGCTTCTCACTGTGAAAATTACAGTGAGAAGACGCTGACGTGCATAGGAAAGCATTGAGAAATGCTTTCCTATGGACTGTTTGAATGCGCGCGCGGCTCTTGCCGTGCATGCGCATTCAAAGCTGATGTCGGGATAGGGAGTAGAAAGGTAAGTGTTTAACCCCTTCAACCTGGCGGGAGGGGGGCACAAGGGTGGTGGGGACATAAAGACCCTATAGTGCCAGGAAAACAAGTTTGTTTTCCTGGTACTATAGTGGTCCTTTAAAAATGGTGTTCATAAAATACAACTCAGGGCTGAGCACACTGAACCGCTCCACAAAAAAATACATATGTTGTATATTCATCCATGAAAAATAATCAATATATTTCTGTGAAATGTACAGACATAATTTCATAGGGGCTGTGTTGATCCTGATAATGTGTGCTGGGGTAGATTTGTCGACTGTGTTTCACTGTTTTCTCACTTAATCACACCATGCTACTAAAATACGTCCTGATTCAAATATATAACACAACACTCTTGCTAATCTGCTGTGTTTTTCTGATAAAGAAGCCGCAACAAGAAATGTAAATAGAAAGTGAAAATAAACTTTAGGTATTGTTAGGGTTTGTTTTAATGTTTTTTCTCCATATATGTTCCTTTTTGTTTGAATGTTAATCAGCGAGAATATAACACTTTTAAAAAAGAATCAAGTGTTTGGTAGTGGGATGTGTGAATTCTTGTATAATTATCATTATAATTGGTATGGTGTTATGTTGCCATAATTGCATGCAAAAGATGCCAATTTTAAGCAAACTGCCACATCGCCATCTAGTGGTAAAATTATATATGCTCAACAGAGAGGTTCCACATTTGAAATCATCCAAATCTATGACATTTTGACTTATCTGAACATGTATCTCCAGTAATGAAAGTCTTATTTACTATAGGAATGCAGCTAGATGTCATTTTTATATCTGATCTTTACATAACTGCTTTAAAAGTATAATTTTAAATAAACTCTATTTTATCCATGTTAAATAACTTGTTGAATAATAGGTCAATAACACGATAATTAAATAACTATGTTAGCATTTGGTCTAGATCATACAGTTCTAGTAGAATATATCTGTCGCAGACAGCTGTCGGAGGTAAATGTTGCTGTTGGTACTAGTGTGCTATCGTTTTAGAACAAAATACTTTATTTCTTTAAACCAATTAGTATTGATTTTAGTGGACATTTTATTGTCATATTTATGACAGTGGGTTTATTTTTGTTCGACACATTTTTACCTACTGATAAAACAGTTTGTAGAACTTAGAAAAGATGTATTTATGTAATAAGAAAAAAAGGTTAGGGTTATTTGAAAGATATGACATGCTCACACTTCATCATTTTTATTTATTTTGATTGCAAACATCTGGTACTAAAAGCATGAGTTTATTTTGCTGTAGCGTAAAAAATTGATGAATAAATACAAGTGAGTCTTGTATGCTGTTTCTAAGTGATGAGTATCAGTGGGTTTGCTAATGCTGGTAGTCCAAAGCTGAATTTAATGCTGCTCCTAAATCCATAGTACCAGAAGTCTGGAGAATGCTATGCCTTATCATGGAATACCAGGAACATGTGCAGTTCTCCTTCTACAAAGAGAGTACCGAAAGACTGGGAAATGTTTTTCTATTGGAGGATCAGCGAGCTGGGTAGTGTGCTCTGTAAACCAGAAAGTTGATCACTGTTTCTCCTACAGTTGGTGTACAAGAAAGCTATGTGGCATGTACCCTTAGAGTACCAGAGGTCTGCCCTGTGCTTCTTCTAAAAATGAGTACCAGATGACTGTGCCTTGATTCTCCTAAATGTAGAGTACTTGAAGACTGTGCCATGATTCTTGTTATGATAGAGTACCAGATGGCTGGCTCGTGCTTCTCCTAAACATTGAGTACAAGAGGTCTCTGCCATGTTTCTCCTAAACATAGAGTATTGAAATACTGTGACATTATTCTGCTAAACAGGGAGTACCCGAGGACTGTGCCATGCTCCTGAATATAGAGTACCAGAAAACTATGCCATGCTTCTCCTAAACATAGAGTATCAGAGGAAAGGGCTATGCTTCTCCTAAAAATAAAGTGCCAGAGGTTAGTGACATGCATTTTTAAAAACATAGAATAGCGGAACACTGTGCAATGCTTCTCCTTATAATAGGTGCAATGCTTCTCCTAAACATAGAGTACCAAAGTTCTGTGCCATGTTTCTCCTAAATAGAGTACCTGAGGACTGTGCCATATTTCTCCTAAACATAGACAAGGAATGTGCCATTCTTCTCCTAAACATGAATATCAGAGGACTGAGCCATACTACATAGAGTAACAGAAGATTGTGACATGCTTCTCCTAAACATGGAGTACTAAAGGACTGTGAGTTGCATCTCCCGATATGAAGTACAGGAGCATTGTGCCCTGCTTATCCTTAAAATAGAGTACTGAAGGCCTGTGCCATGATTCTTCTAAATTATAAAGTACCAAAGGACTGTGCCATGCCTCTCCTAAAGGTAGAGTACCAGGGGACCTGTAGAGTACCTGTGCCATGCTTCTCATAAATATAAAGTACTACAGGACTGCGTCATGCTGCTCCTAAACATAAAACTGTGAAATACTTCCCCTATATCTACAATAACAGAGGGCTGTGCTGTCCACTGCATCTCCTAAGCATATACTACAATGCATTAACAAATAGCTGAAGGTTATTCTACTACACAACAGTACCAGAGGAAAGTGTAATATTGGCCATGCTAAATATAAGTACCAATAACAGCAAGCTGTTACCCAGCTTAACAGGTGGTTTCCTGTTACTTTTCTGGGACTTTGTATACATGTTATGCCTCAGGCTCTAACACTTGGGTATGTTTTCCTACGCAGGCATGGAGGTTATCCACAAGTGCATGTACTAATCATTTTCATCTTTTTGTGGCTTTAGGATTTATTTGATAACAGTATAGCTGAAGTAAAATTCTCTATTTGTATGCCTATCACAGATTTTATACCACGTTGATCACATATAGTCACAATAGCATGTGATCAGACAGTTATAAATTTGTACAAAGGAACCAATAACTGATGAACACGCAGCAGCCTATGAGACCTTCTATTAGAGACTTCCCACAGAAGGTCACATGTCCCTACGTACTCCCTCACTCAGGGACATATATATATTTTAACAGGTCAAAAAGACGTGAACTTAGGATGGAGGCTTGGAGGGGCCAGAAGGTGGTCCATTTTATATATATATATAAAATTTCTGATAACCATGGTTGTCAGTGCACATTACTATCGACCCATGTAACTGGAGGCCAGGCAACTGCTTTGGGTAGCTGCCTCTGTTTCTGCCTTCCCTTCCTCCCATCTCCATAGCTTTTTCTTCCAAGCATACCAGTGTCTTGGCTGCCAGGCATGCTACACCATTGCAGTATGTCCACGTGACATCTCTAGTGCCCTGCCTGACTGTAGAAACATACATTCACCCTTCCTCGGTGAACACTGCTGCACGGGTGATGGTAATAAAGGTGAGTCTCTTCTCCAACATTCACGACCTGTTGCAGCTCACCATAATAGGAATGGGAACACTGTTCCCATCTCACGTACATTAAATGGACTCTATAGCCACCAGAAGAACTACTTTATAACCCCTTAAGGACACATGACATGTGTGACATGTCATGATTCCCTTTTTTTCCAGAAAGGACCAAACCTCTGGAATTAAAGGGAATCATGACATGTCACACATGTCATGTGTCCTTAAGGGGTTAAGGGGTTAAACGCGCATTCCCCCCTCTTTCTCTCAATTTGCAGACATATACAATCATAAACAAACAGACGTATGTTGTCATTCAAACACATGCATATGCAGTTGCACAAAGATTAGATCGACGGACGGACGGACAGACAGACAGACAGATCAACACCATGCTGATAATTTAACCTATCAATATTCCTCTTTTTTTATTATGTGTGTTCATATTGTATTTATCCGTGTATCTGATGGCAGGATTGTTTCATTTTGGAATAAGCAAAAATATAAAGGGGAATTTTTTTTTTGGATTTTAACCCCTTAAGGACACATGACATGTGTTATATGTCATGATTCCCTTTTATTCCAGAAGTTTGGTCCTTAAGGGGTTAAATGAGTTCTCGATCTGTATAATTGATAGATAGGTGACAATTTGTACACCTGTGATTTGCATTCTATTATTTGGTGCATTTTTCAAAATGAACATTGTTGATCAGCATACCATGGTGTTTTATCTTTTCAAACACTGATTCAGAGTCAGTGAAAATGTAAACTTGGCAATTCTATCTGTTATAATATCATGCAGCATGACATTGTAAGTGTTTTAAATATGTGATAATTCGAACGAGAAAGAAAAATTCGAGCCTGATGAGATTAAGTACTGGTAGATGATGCAAAAAAAATGGGGGATAACCCCTAAATGGTTAATTGTAGAAAAGAAAGAAAGAAAGATAAAGAAATAAATATTTTTTATTATTATTATTATTTTTTAATTATTATTATTATTATTATTAGTTATTATTATTTTTGCTGTATTGCTGCTATATGGGGGGGGGGGGGGGGGGGGAACTAGTGTTAGAGCAGGCATTTGACAAGGGGTGCCCACGAAGGCACGTTAGATTTATCTGCTAAACCAAACCATAGGTACGTGTTACACTCCTTCCTGCTACTATATTAATACTGACTTTAGCTGATCCTAGGGATCAACTCCTACTAGTTACCTCCTCCCACAGCACTTTTGTTCCGATAAATGTTGTAGGGACTTTAAGGTGACCAGGTGATCTAAGCAGATCCTGCCTAATAGAGGCATTCCTATTTTGCATACAAGTCTCTTTCTGCAGAAGAGTCTAGTTAAAGGACCACTCTAGGCACCCAGACCACTTCAGCTTAATGAAGTGGTCTGGGTGCCAGGTCCAGCTAGGACCCTAGGTCCAGCTAGGGTTAACTGCTATGTTTATCAATTAGTTAAGCCTTCCCCCTAATCCTCTAGTGGCTGTCTCACTGACAGCCGCTAGAGGCGCTTGCGTGATTTTCACTGTGAAAATCACAGTGAGAGCACGCAAGCGTCCATAGGAAAGCATTATGAATGCTTTCCTATGTGACCGGCTGAATGCGCGCGCAGCTCTTGCCGCGCGTGCGCATTCAGCCGACGGCGAGGAGAAGAGGCGGATCGGAGGAGGAGAGCAGAAGGAGAGCTCTCCGCCCAGCGCTGGAAAAAGGTAAGATTTAACCCCTTTCCCCTTTCCAGATCTGGGCGGGAGGGGGTCCCTGAGGGTGGGGGCACCCTCAGGGCACTCTAGTGCCAGGAAAACGAGTATGCTTTCCTGGCACTAGAGTGGTCCTTTAACTGTGAAGACAACTGCCTTCCAGCGTTGTATAATTGTGAAATTTATACTTTTTCACCACTTAGTCCTGATTATTTGGATACTATATCTCTCTTTTTATGTAAATAATTAGAAATAAGTTTATTTATTATTTTCTTATTTTTCTTTTGTCTTTGTGCTGTCCTAGCAATACTTACCAACCAATATGGACTGAATATCTCGGTCTTCACTTGTTATTTATTATTTTTATTTATCTATCATTTTTTGTATTTAATACTATTTTACTAAATACCTATTAAAAGTTAGGTTTTATATTTCCTCTATTTGTGACAACTGATACTATTAATTTAGGAAGACACCTACTGGTAGTTTTTTTCTTTTTCTTTCTTTCATTTTTAAATATGTGACATCAACCATTCCCACAGCAGATTCTGTTCAAGGTTAAGTATTCAATTTCCAAATACTGAAAACTTGTCAATGTGTTGGAAAGAGTTCAGAAGGTTATATATATCAATATAAATCATGGTCTTTTCAGATCCAGAAGGGTGTAGTAGAATAAAATCATTTAAGTAAAGTACTAACAGTAATTCAAAATCCAGACATTGCTCTGTCTATTTAACAACGTCCGGATATTGCAGAGATTGCTCTAAACTAGCTGAAATTTGGTATGGCCCGAACACTGCTGAAGGGCTGAAATTTAAAATTACAATTTTTAACTATTTAAACACTAGCAGCACTAGCAATGGCTGCCCCATCGCTAGTGTCTAATTAATGCAAGCCACTGGCTACTCACTGTTAGGTAGATATGCCCCCAACTTTAAACATCCCTTATAGGAAACCTCCAGACTGCAACACACACACAAGCAGACAGCCACACACACACACACACACACACAAGCAGACAGCCACACACATACAGGCAGAGAGCCACACAGAGGCACACAGGCAGACAGTCACACACACACAGGCACACAGTCACACACACAGAGGCAGACGTTCACTCTCTCACACACACACACAGGCAGGCAGGCAGACAGTCACACACACACACAGGCAGACAGACACACACACAGGCAGACAGTCACACACAAAGGCAGACAGTCACACACACATACACACAGACACAGGCAGACGGTCACACCTACACACAGGCAGACAGTCTCTCACACACACACACACATATATAGAGGCAGACAGTCACACAGACACACACGGGCAGACAGTCACACACACACACACACACACACACAGACAAAGGCAGACAGTCACACACACACAGGCAGACAGTCACACACACACACACACACACAGGCAGACAGTCACACACACACAGACACAGGCAGACAGTCACACACACACAGGCAGACAATCACACACACAGGCAGACAATCACACATAGTTACCTCATTATGGAGGTGGAAGTAGTGCAGCTCCTGGATTCTGGTTGTTGGGGAAACAGGGACTCCTTCCTGCTTCCCATGCAGCAATTACCCAGAACTTCTATCCCTGCCCCCACCGCACACTAAGCCCCGCCCACCACATGCTAAGCCCCACCTCCACCACGCCATAAGCCCCGCCCCCACCGCAATGTTTGGTTTTGCTTTTTTTATCCCGGGAGCAGAATAATGAAATCCTCCACCCGGGTAGCCGCAATGTGTAAGCTGTGTCGGCCGCAGGGCGCCCCCTGCTCCATGGCGCCCTGTGCGGCTACACAGCTCGCACACCCCTAAGGCCGGCCCTGTGTGCAGCTGTAGACTGGTCAGAGTGCCTATAATGATCCCTGTCTACTGCCGAAAGCGCCTTCAATGGCAGATATGAGTGTCAGAACTAAAATATGGAGCAATGGAAAAAGGTTGGCTGGTCTGATGAATTATATATTTTTTTTAGATCTGATGTGTGGCCAAATGTGTGTGTATCATTTACCTTGGGAAAAGATGGCAGCAGATTGCTCTTTGGGAAATAGGCAGTGTGGTGAAGGCAGTATTTTGCTAGGAACAGTGGTGTATCCTGGTTTTGTGCTGCCCTAGGCAGGACAAAACTCAGACACCCCCCCCCCCCCCGCCACCGACCCCCCTCCCCACACCCTCCCCCGCCTTCCAAATACACACATTCACTGACAGATACGCATACACTAGCTAACAGACACACACTAACAGACAAACACACACTCACAGACACACACAGACACACACACTAACAGACACACACTAACAGACAAATACACACTCACAGACACACACAGACACACACACTAACAGACACACACTCACACTAACAGACATACAGACACACACTCACACTAACATACACACACAGACACACACAGACACACACTTCCATGTTCCCCAGATCTCAATCCGATTGAGCGTCCATGGGATGTGCTGAAATAACAAATCCTATCCCAAAAAAACTCACAACTTGCAGGACTTAAATGATCTGCTGCTAGTGTCTTGGTGCCAGATGCCACAGTAGACACTCACTGGTCTTTTGGAGTCCATGCCATGACTCATCAGAGCTGTTATTTTTCTGGAATACATATAGTAATCTACTATGAGGTTACTTAGGACATAGCACTAATATATAAAACAGCAAAAATAGGAGTGGTCTGCTGTATACGTGTCCATTGTATTTGAAGCTCAGCTTCGGAAATGTGGCTCAATAGACAGTATTGCTATATAAATTTGACTTAAATATTATTAAAAGCAAAACTCAAAAAAAACAAAAAACATGGCACCGAAATTTCCATTAAATCACTGTACTGCAAGATTGGTTCTTCTGCAGTCTAATTCTTACAAGCAAGATTTCAATTTCCTTGTAGTGGCAGGTTGATATTTAACTCCAAGCCAGAAAAAGCATATCTATTTCTGTTTAGTTATCTTAGCATGATCACATTATTTACAAAAACAAAAGAAAAATCAAAGCCTCAAATCAAGGAATTGAAAGAGGTAACACATAGTGACTTTGCATGTTTGCCTTTTTTTTTTTACTTTGTCCTCAACAACACTCCAATTGTACTCAAGCTGCATTTTACATTCTCCAAGCAACAGCCTAGTACACTCCAACTGTAACTTATGTTCCCTGAGAAACAATCTAGTGCACACCAGTTATACTCAAGTTCCGTTTTCTGGCTTCCAAATAACATTTTTCTCATCCTACAAAAAAAAAAAACATTGACTGTGACCTCTGTAGACTGGTAGACCAGATATTCCATCGATAACTAATTTTCCAATACAAACAATATTGCCAAAGTTAACCTTCTAAAACTCAAAGTTTAGCTGATGCTGGCTTTAAATGTTTTATACTTCTTGTATTCTTCTTTTCCTAGTGGGTTATATGTGTTTATCTTGCTGAACCAGTTTGAATTTTATTTTATTTTATTGCAAGTATTTTTCAGTAAAGAGGATAATGCACAGGACACAGGATGCCGAAGGCATGATGGTTTTGTTATGATCAATAGCATTTAGGATTATGACAGCTATTTTCCTACTTTCTACTACTGTTAAAAACCAGATTCCCATTGTGAAATATGCCTTAGCTGTAATTTATTAGATTGTTTTCTGAAATCCCTACGCATGACCTCCCAAGCTCATGATATCTTCCAGGGCAGTGATTTTATTGTGTTATGGTTGTATAGCAATGCATGGATGCACAATGTTATTCCCTCAAGGGGAAGAATAAGCATTTGTCATAAAATGGTCAACCTGACAAGAGTTGGTGTTTTTGTAAGATAAGCTAAAGAATTAATTTGGAAAGGTCTGCTCAGTTCATGGATACATGAATTGACCCTTAGGTGGATGGCTGTAGCCACCTGTAGCCGAAATAAAGAAAATTATAAACCAGAGTAAACATAAGAGCAATCTCCTGATTCTGCTACTGTCGTATAAGAACACATTTTAAGAGAACTGCAAATATTCTAACTAATATTTTCCTTATACCAATCAATATTTAATTCACCAAGAAATGAACAATGTGGGAAAGAAACATTGACTTGCCTGACACTCCTTGAGTCAGTCCAGATGACCCAGAGTGCGTTTAGCATGATGGGCCAAGACTACAAACCCTAGTTCCAGGTTTCCATGGTCCATATTTAAGATGATATACCCTACAACCATGCAGGAGTCCTGTTTTAAATATAATTTTTTGGGGTTATTGGGTATGCTATTGACATTATCCTCCAGTCCTCTGTGCATAATGGAATTAGTTTCATAGATTGTAAGCTGTCATACATTCCTATTCTATAATTGTAAAGCACTGCAGGTACTATATAAATGCTAATAATAATAATTAGTTGAACAACTAGCAAAATATTTCTAATTTTGGCTTGTCTAGGGCCCCTTCACCTTAAAGGGACACTATATTCAAATGGCTACTAAAAAAGACTGGACATACCCCATTTGCAATACCTTGGGTTGTCTACTATCGCAAATGGTATGCCATTATGGGTGTAAATTTATTTCCTGGGCTACTATACAGTCTCAAAGGCAATGTAGCCAATCTGGCGAATTTCAATTTCAAATGTAACGTGCTATATTTGACCCTGTAACTTCCCGAAACACCATAAAACCTGTACTTAGGGGGTACTGTTTTACACATGAGACTTTGCTGAATACAAATATGTGTATTTTATTGCAGTAAAAGCAAACAGTATTATGACATTGACAGTTAAAATGTCATGTAGAACTAAAAAAATAACAACATTTCTTATTTTCTCCCATTTTTTCATATTAAATTATCTTTCATAGCTAAATATTTGATATTAAATGAAAGCCCTGTTTCCCCTGAATAAAATGATATATAATAAGGGGGGTGTATTTAATATGAAAGAGGTGAATTACGGTTGGACAGACATATAGCGCAAATGCCAGGTTTTGTTTACGTTTTGTTCTGTTCACAACGTGTACATTTGGCTCAGTCCTTAAGGGGTTAAATGACTGTCAATGTTTATTCCTGTATTTGAGCAAGTCATTCAACTTATTTATGTGCACGTCAGTTAGCTGGTAATATAGTGTATGGAACTTTGGTAGATATTGCCTTTGTCACCTTCCCACCTTTGCTTAGTATGACCAACTATTTTGAGTGATATTAGGTCGGAATCAGACGTTACATGACTTAAGACCATTCTCATTTACCTATCACCGTTAGGTAAATATATCGGTTGATGACTTTACAGTTGTCACTTAGGTCTTTTATCATCTCCCATTTAAATTCCAAATGTCATTTGTGTCAATTAACCAAAATAATCCCCAGGGGGGCGGAGCCTGACAGCCGAACAGAGCGGTCGCACAGTGGATAAGCTCCTGGTTAAAACGCCTAAAATCGATTAAAAATACCGCAATTCTCTGCATACAGCCTGATTTCCAGCCCCAACAACTGGGATACACAATAGAGAACCAGCCGAACTGAAGCCCTGATCTATTCTGGCGACGGCATCCAGAGGTTGGACCCGAGGCCTACCTGCGGCCTACTCAGAGGACCTGAGGGAAACGGCCGATCCCCCGGCCAACAGAGGCCCTTTTAGCTGGAGGTCTACCTGGAACACCTCCTCCCCCCCCTGCCGGTGGGGGTTATCCCGGTAACTAAAGCAGACAGCCCAAACCAGAGATACCAAGCCCGATACGTCAATGCCGACAGGCCATTGATACCCAGCATGGCGATGGCCGCAAGGGCACAAGCACCCGAGCCCTACCTGCTCCCGCTGGCGGTAAGGTTAGACCGATTACTGAGGGATTTCTGGGCCAAAATATACAGCCGCGGGGGCGCCCCGGCGGAGGTCAACCCGGCACCAGTCCCAAGAGACCCCACACAGAACCCTGCAATGCCGACAAGGGCTCTGAGAGGGACCTGGAAAGCGGGAAGATCCCCAGCTACCGGCCACGGGTGAGTCACCCGAAGCATACACGGGGACTCACCCGGGGACTTCACCCGCATCGCCCCCTCCTTAACCATACAATCCCGGCAGGGAGAGGACACCTAACCGGAGGGCCCCACACTTACGGACGGAACTCCCCCCGGAACAGCTCCACTCCAGATCCTTGGACCCACACGGGACTTACTGATACCCATCACCATAAAGCATTGAGAGAACCAGCAACTGACAGGTGCCGGCTCAACGCTCGCAGAGCAGGGACACTCGCTCCAACTATAACCCCAATGACCACTACTGGAGGTTCGAGCACCAACACGACACTGCAAACAACAGGGGATGACCCACCAAGGGGGCTCACATGCCAACAAGCCTACGCGGAGTGGACGATCTGCACATACTGTGAGCCAGTCCCCACCAAAGCACAGAGCCATGGAGACAACCTGGGAGAACCATTCTGCCCTGCAAATAGGTCTGGACTTAGCCTGCTGGCAACGGGCATAGGTTGAGAGGAAGAGATACAGGGGGACACAAGATACGCCAGTGCAATAGCATGTTGCTCCCTCTCATACACAGCACTGCAATCTAGCTAATACATGTGATTTAACCTATTGTTTATGCCTGTTCTAACAGGTCCCCTATGCCACCTGACCCCCCCAGCATTTAATATTCAGCTACCGAAACACCAGGTGGCTTCTTTCCCCTAGGCGATGCCTGTAACCATGTCTACCCGGCCTGTATCGTATGGTATTGTATTGTCTTAGCATATAATCTGAGGGTCAGAGTGGCTCTTACATGGTTGGTCAACTATTGCGACGTGCCATGCCCAGCTATGTTGCCTTTCATGGTCCTAGATGTACCACCTAATCCTGTGTTACGGGCTTGCCCCCCTACCAGGCTTCACATGACTCTCAAGCATACGGGACACCTTAACTAACCAGACCAGTGGACGAGCTTTTACAGCTGCGCACGCCATGTCCCACACCACACGAGTGTCCACTCTTGTCAATCTCACACAAAAGCTAAATCTAGCCTGTATAACCCAGTATCTATATTAATCTATAGTAAACATCTATGCCTATCTAGCCTGACCACACAATGTTCCTCAAAACACAAAAAGCCTGCGTATTCATTGTATGTTTAATCTTCACATGTCCAATAGGCACTTCTCTTATAAGCAATCTGACCTAGACATGTTTGTTTAACCTGTTCACTGTATACTTTAAAAATGTGCAGAATTATCGCTTGCCACGTACAGATTCAACTGTTTGTGTTACCACGCTTGTCGCTGCTGTCGTGGCACGGCAAGTTAAAATGTATTCTATTATTTGCACAACAAAAATAAAGAATTTAAATAAAAAAATAAAAAAAAAACTATAAGAATCAGATGTGTTTAATATCCCACAAATCCTTATTTGCTTAATTGTACGTTTTGGCAAATACTGTTTTATATTCTACTTCTGTGGAAATCTCTTTGTGTATCGGAAAACAGTTTACAATGTAAGTCACATTCTGGTAATGGTATGCATTGAAACATTTGGCCACGTTAATGAGATTGAATGTTCAAATATGTAGGACTTAATGCACAAAGCTTGGAATGGGAAGACAACCCCAATAATCTAGCTTGGAGTGATGTCATTTGAGGAAAGGCATGGGTTTCCTCAAAGTTCCATGTTCTCTAATAAAAGTAATGAGTATATTAATCACAAAAAAATAAAATAAAAAATAAAATAAAAAAAAATAAAAAATAATCCCCAGGATTCATACTGCAAAAAAAAAAAACAGACATTTTTTTATGATTTACCAGTTTCCCAATTTTGCTTTACAACTTTAGAAGCACCATAAATGTTGACTGGATTTCTGGTTGTCGAGATAAACTCCAGAATCGAATTATGGAAATATGCACTAAATGCTATTATCAGTTAGTGATCTGAAATGTTTTACAAATAAGAGCCCAATGTTGTGAATCCCGAGAGTGGATATGTGGCTTCTAATAATTAAAAATAATTGTAAAACCTTATGCTCCTCACACATTTTAATTTTGGATTGGTACAGTACTAAGATGGGTTTATCGGTAGAAAACCAAACATAGAGGATGGTCTTCCTGGCAGCTGCCCAAACTATTTAAATAGATATAATGTGTTTAGGGGTAGTGCCAGATTATTCAATATTATTGGCAGTATCAATGTGATAAAAGGTGTCAATTCATTAAACAAACACCTTTCAACTCACCTGTAGTCACGGCATGACTATTTTAGTCTAAAGTTTACAATTTAATTTTCAAATCACTAGTCCGAATTCAAGTTTGCCGTCTAGTGAAAAATCTCCATAGAGTTTAACCCCTTAAGGACACATGACATGTGTGACATGTCAGGATTCCCTTTTATTCCAGAAGTGTGGTCCTTAAGGGGTTAAGTCAGAATAAACCATCCCAATAAGTTATCAGTTGTGCAACTATGGGGTTAAGATAAATGTCTTGCTGGCTAATTAGATCCTTAATGTGCTGTGTTAAAGGAAGGGTGTTTTTCTGACAGGTCAGCATTAAATGATTAAAGGCAATTTGTAACTGCTGAGAAACTGATTAACTCTTCTCTTCTGGGAAATTTCACTGCTGGGGATAATTACCATGCCCATTTGCCTTTTTAAAGAGTGAAGCTGACCAGATTTCCACTTTAACCCCTTAATGACCAAACCTCTGGAATAAAAGGGAATAATGACATGTCACACATATCATGTGTCCTTAAGGGGTTAAGGGAAGGTTGTATTTAATGAAAAAGGCATAAAAGCCTCTATTTAATACAGCCCTCCCTAGCAACATAGGCAGTCTGACACTTAGATTTTTGTTTCCAAATGTCACATTGCAACAATAAGAAGAAAAGTGTATAATTTGTTTCATTAGATTGTTTATTTGTATTGCTAGTTTATTACTGTTTTGATTCAAAATGCATGTTTGTTTGTGTATTGGGGAGGATGATTTTTGATACTTGCTCAAATGCATCAAATGCTATGTATAATATATACTGGTGGGTAGCATATTAAATAAGTTGATTCAAAATCCTACAGTGCTGGTATTCAGTTGTGTTTAATGCAATTCTTCAGTTGTCGGCATTCAATTGTTGTGTGTGTATCTATAGATAGATATACATAAATATACACACACATTACGAAAAATTCTGTGGAGAGATTAGTCCAAATCAAATCCCTTTTAGTCCACACCTGAATGAAGAGATCCGGCCATGCGCATTAAATCTCCCCTGCCAAAATCAGGAGCGGAGGCGGACCCGAACCAGTGCCAAGGTACATCGCTGCTGGACACAGGTAAGTCACAGAAGGCACCAAGTAAATAGCAGATCCTTTAAGTCTGACAATTTGCGGGGTGGAGCCTCCATGGGCACGTCCCACAGATGCTCAGTTGGATTGAGATATGAAGATTTTGGATGCCAAGCAACACCATGAACTCTTTATGTTCATCAAGTCATTCCTTAACAATTTGTCAGTGTGGCAGCCTAAATTATAATTCTGAAAGAAGCCCCTGCTTTCAGGGACCACCATTGCCATGAAGGGGTGTATGTGGTCTGTAATAATCTCTAGGAAGCTGGCCCATGTCAAAGTAAATGCCAGAACTCAAGTTTTTCCAGGAGAACATTGCCCAGAGCATAACACTGCCTTCACCAACCTGTCATCTTCCCGTAGGACATGCTGTTGCCATCTATTCTCCAGGTAAACGGCATACATGCACATGGCCATCCACCTGATCTAAAAGAAAACGTGATTTATCAGACCAGGCAACTTTCTTCCACTGCTTCATGGTTCACTTCTGACACTCATGTCCCCATTAAAAAAGCTTTCGGTGGAGTACACGGGTCATAATGGCACTCTGACAAGTCTGCAGCTACACAGCACCATACGCAGCAAATTGTGGTGCACTGTGTGTTCTGACACCTTTTTATCATATCCTGCATTAAGGTTTTCAGTTATTTGAGCCACATTAGCTCTACTGTGTGAAAGGACCAGACGGGCTAGCCCCTGCTCCCCACATGCATCAGTGAGTCTTGAGCAACCATGTCCTGGAAGCTGATTCACCAGTTATCCTTCCATGCACCACTTTAGGTAGGTACTAACCATTGCAAAGGATTGGCATTATGGAGATGCTATGACCCATTCGTCTAGCCATCACTATTTGGCCCTTGTCAAATTTGCTCAGATCTTTTCACTTGCCCGTTTTTCCTGCTTCCAACACATGAAATTCAAGAACTGACTATATTAGTATTTCTGCCTAATATATCCCAGCCCTTGGCAGGTGTCATTGTAGCGCTTTAATCAATGTTATTAACTTCACCTGTCTTCAGTTTTAATGTTGTGGCTGAGCATTTTATATGGTTGCTAATGAACAAGTTACCAATTAACAGTTTGTACTAAATTTATTATAACCCTTAGTGTTACATCAAAACAAACTAGAAATCTACAATTTCTGGGGAAATTGTGTGAAGTGTTCTTGCCTCCACCAGTAGTCTACAACTGGAGTGGGCGGAGTAACTATTATTTATTTATATAGCACATTTAATTGCAACGTTGTTGCCCAAAGTGCTTCACAGTTACATTAAAACATACATTTATAAAAACATTAGCAGGTGTACAAAAGGCCCTGTCTATGACATCACTTGCTGCTCCAGCCTGAATGTCAATGGACGGCGTGAGTTGCAAACAAATGGTCATATTGTGAAAACAATCAGGACTATGGCTTAGCCGTGGACAATTCTAGTGGCAGCAGGGATAGCTGAACATTTTGATATACGATTTGTGTAGGTGGGCTTGAAAATGAGGGAGTGGTGGCAGTTTAGAAATCATGTCCTGATTTTTCAGCTTTTGCCAGCTCCCACTCTAGTTTTGAACATTTTGCCATTCATTCATATGGGACCAATTTCGCCACAAGAACGACGATATTTCGAGAACCATTCGGCGAAACGTTCCACAAAGTAATAGCACACCAATCAGGAACAATCTGCACGTTTCGGTATATTACTGTCTATGTAGTGTAAAAACTGTGGGAGGAGTTAGGGTGGTAAATTTGGCTATAATAATAATAATATATATGTGAGATAACAGTAAGTGGTCTTGCTATGCATGAACACTTAAATATAAAATGTGATACATGGAACACTTTTCTTACAAAACCCAGAATAGCAACCCTTTATTTAAAATAGTACTACTCAATGGTTCCTGTCTCTTTAAGAGGTCTCCTCTGAGTTTTCACATTAAAAAGAGAAAAAAACAATATTGACAATATGAAAACACCAAAAGAAACACTATTGGACTCCTACTTCCAAAATGAGCATCCTTAGATGTCTGAAGAAGCCAAATCAAGAGGTGAAAACAACAACACTGTTTGGTCTGTTTTCAGATGTGAGATTCAGCATATGCATAATGAGCATATATATGTGTGTGTTATTGTGTGTGTATCTCTTTGAATGTTTCTGTGTATGTCTGTATACACCTGTGTGCATACTATATGTATATATGTATAGTGCATACTATATGTATATATGTATAGTGCATACTGTATGTATATATGTATAGTGCATACTATTTGTCAAAGTGTCCTTTGAATTTGTTTTCAAAGTTTGGCAACTATGTTGACCTTTTTTTTTTTTTTAACAAGAAAAAACCTTTGGGGATTGGTCATGGTCTCTTTGGCTACAAGCCTTTTCTTTTGTTATTTGGCCCATATGCCTTTTTGCAAGCCCTTTGTGCATGCATATTTTTGTTACAGGATGCTATTGACCTACCAGATTTAAATGTTTTGAATGCCAATTTCTTACTGGTTATTACTTGATTGACCTTTTTACAAAGCCATACTTGTATTTGCTTCACAATAATATGCATGGAGAAATGTGCTTTTGTAGAATTTGTCCTCTGTGCTTTAGCCTTAAGTCCACTACTATAGTACTGTATGCATATATACACACATGCACATACATATATATTGAGAGAGATATTGGGAAATTTGCAAATCACATGATTGAAATCCTGCTTTATAGTTTGTTTTGTAAATTTACTATATTAATGTATTTGACTAAATGATTGTAGCACAATTATGGTATTCTGAATCTTCAATTAAATTGTAACATGTTTACTGTTTAAAGATTTACAAAACTGAACCTCGAAACAACCAAGAGTAACTCAGAATGATTCTTTGCAGCAAATTATAGTTTCTAGTAATTATGTAAAACCTTAATAGAATCAATCTCATGCTGCCAGTAACTACAATGACACAAAAACAGGATTAGGTTTTTAATTGTTTGCAATTATTTAATTTAACTTAGCTTTCTAATCAAAGAGAGAGAGAGAGAGAGAGAGAGAGAGAGAGAGAGAGTGTGTGTGTGTGTGTGTCTGTGTCAGGTCAGTTTTGTGACAAACTTTTTGTAAGAAAAAAAGCGAACTAGTAGAGCCACATTAGATACACACAAGGGTGGGGGGTAACCCCAAATATAAATGGAAAGGACAAGAGATGATGTATCTAATGTATAAAGTAAAGTATATACATCCAAGAGATATCGATATGGCCAGCGGGAAACCTACTGAGTATACCAATTATTGTCAAATAAGCAAAAATAATAAAGTTTTATTAGACATTACTAAATAATAAAGAGAAACCTCAATCAGTGCTGTACAATAAACACCAAAAATTGTGGATTAAAAATCTGGTACAAGATCAGTGCCAGTGTAATTAATAAATGCAAGCCAATGTAGCCAACAAGTAACTATCAGTAGTGGCAAGTGGGTAATACTGTCAGACTAGAGAGAAACAGACACCAATCGAATAGCTTGGTGATTGATTAGGCAGTCTGTCTCATCCAATGTCAGTTGTTCACTGCAAAAAATCTTATACAGACCGGTCACATTGATCCCTTAGTAGGTTATTCTGATGATAAATACAGAGTCTGTCTTATTTACATGGCAGTGTGATGTTTAATGTATTTAAATACCCTCTATATTCCTTCCTAAAGTCGGTATGGCCGGCAACTGTCTGCAAATAGCTAGACTGCCGGTTACACAGGGGACGAGGAAACCGTCACTATTTCGGGATAGATCAAAAATATGATATTAGTCTGGTAGCTTGATAATCTGTAAGGTAGTCCTGTTCAAAACATATTTTCTAAGTTGGACGTAAGTCTGGTAGCTTGATAATCTGTAAGGTAGTCCTGTTCAAAACAGGAGTCTAATATTTTCTAAGTTGGACGTAACCTCCATATTACTGCGGCAGTAATATGGAGGTTACGTCCAACTTAGAAAATATTAGACTCCTGTTTTGAACAGGACTACCTTACAGATTATCAAGCTACCAGACTAATATCATATTTTTGATCTATCCCGAAATAGTGACGGTTTCCTCGTCCCCTGTGTAACCGGCAGTCTAGCTATTTGCAGACAGTTGCCGGCCATACCGACTTTAGGAAGGAATATAGAGGGTATTTAAATACATTAAACATCACACTGCCATGTAAATAAGACAGACGCGGTATTTATCGTCAGAATAACCTACTAAGGGATCAATGTGACCGGTCTGTATAAGATTTTTTGCAGTGAACAACTGACATTGGATGAGACAGACTGCCTAATCAATCACCAAGCTATTCGATTGGTGTCTGTTTCTCTCTAGTCTGACAGTATTACCCACTTGCCACTACTGATAGTTACTTGTTGGCTACATTGGCTTGCATTTATTAATTACACTGGCACTGATCTTGTACCAGATTTTTAATCCACAATTTTTGGTGTTTATTGTACAGCACTGATTGAGGTTTCTCTTTATTATTTAGTAATGTCTAATAAAACTTTATTATTTTTGCTTATTTGACAATAATTGGTATACTCAGTAGGTTTCCCGCTGGCCATATCGTTATCTCTTGGATGTATATACTTTACTTTATACATTAGATACATAAACTTTTTGTAAGACTCATAAGTCCGTTGAGTGGAGCAGCCGCTGCTAGGCGACAGACCTAAGAGGGTGCAGGTTTCCAAGCTACTGCCTTCACATCAGTGGCGTCTCCAGGATTCATACTTGGGGGGCACATAAGGGGCCAGGGACAAAAGTAGGGGGGCAGTTATAAAATGTGTGTGTGTGTGTGTATATATATATATATACACACACATACATACACAGGGCTCGACAAATTCCAGGTCGCCATAGCGACTAGACATGTCACCCTGGCACCTGGCATTTGTCAGCCCTTTGCTTAGCCACTCAAGAAACATTAAAGCCGGCCGCCGCAGGGAGCATGGAGGCGTGGCGCGCTAGGGAGAGTTCCTCTCTGCTCCCTTGCGCGCTGTTTAGTGACATGACGTCACTCCAGCACCGGCATCACTACAGAGAGCGCGCAGAGGAGCAGAGATAAACTGCAGGAAGATTGAGAGGAGACACACTGGATGCCACGGAAAGATAAACTCAGCTCTCTAAGAGGTAGGGAGGCTGGGTGGATTAAATAAAAATAAAAATAGCAATTTGTGAGAGAATGTGTGTGTGTCTCAGTGAGTGTGTGGCTCAGGGAACATAATCTAAATCTGTCTATCTAAGTCCACTTTATTCTTTGTGTTTGCTATTTGTATTTATTTGTGTAGTGGGACAGCAGATTCTTGAGAACTGTACAATATCTTCACGTTTCAGAAGAGTTGATGATTAACATGCATTACATAAAGTTTAACAGAGCATATTTAAGTACATTCTTAAAAGGAGGAGGATAGGGTATTTATACTAACAGGAATTCCAGATTATGCAGAGAGACTCTGTGGTGTGTAGTAAAAGTATTTTAATTTAATAAGTTAGCGCAAGTGTAGGGCTGTAAAGTGGGCTTTGAATATTCATAGATCAGACGCCTCATGATATTATAATTGTATTTATAAAATATTTTACCAGGAAAGATACATTTAGATTTCTCTCGTTTTCAAGTATGTCCTGGGTCCACAAAACTATATGCAGGGTCAATGAGCAAGGTATGGTACAGTCTTAAAATACTAAAGCTTAAGTAGTTAAGTGGTATTCAGAATTACCAGATGACGATAAATTGCAAAACTCATATATACGGAAAGACAAAGTACATGGTAACATGAGAATGTTATAACGCCTCAATCCAAGTAGCAGACAAGCATTTTTCAAAGAGAATCTGGAGATATATAACCCCTAGAATAATCCCATGTTTGGGGGTTTTGTTAGAGCAAAGCTATTTATATACGTCTAAGATATAAAGCAAAGCAAAGCTATTACTATTCATCTAATATAAATACATTACAGCGAATGTTAGTTAATGAGCTGTGCCCACAGGGTTTAGCAAGATATTCCAGGAAATAAGAAGGGGTTAATTATAAAGCTGTCAACACAGGTATACTCCATAATGCAACCAAGGGCAAAGAGAATTCTGTACTAAAGGTAGTAACCTTATTACAATTTGCTGGACTTAATTTACAACTGTATAGAACACAGCCTGCAAAAGTGAAAATTGAGACAGGCAGACAGATAACATAGCCACATCAAAACCAGAAGATGCACACCACACAAAAAATGCACTCAGGGGACAGACCATAACAGACCATTAAGAAATGAGTCCTTAAATAGACCAATAAACAGTTCTATTGGTTTGCATCAATTATAATGCCAAAACATGCACAACCATTATTGCTCATTTGCCTTGGGTTGCTGTGGATTCAAATAAATGACGCAGACATCAAGGTGTATAAGAGGGATGCAAGTTACAACAGTGCACATCAAAAAGGATGCCGGAGTGACGCACAGGGTCCTTACATGTACGGCGGCGTCCAGATGGAGCAGAGACCATGACAAAAGCCAAGTGCATGGCACGGAAATCAATGTGGATAGCACTGAAACAAAATCCAAAAACAAAGGGTATTGGTTAAGTATATATCCATATATGGGCAAAAGCCCAGTGCTATCCAAAGAAAACAGAGGAGAAGTCCAGGAGCTGGAAACAAGGTAAATAAGCTTTTAAACTTGTTCATTTTTTTAATAGCAATGGGAGGCTAACAGAAGGGAAACTATAGTCTTGAAAAAAATATATATTTTCAACACTATAGGTTCCCCTTAATGATAATTTTCATACATGTCAAAGGTGTGGATATGGCGCAGTAGACCACATCAGACAGGGTGCATTGTGCGTGATACCCTTAATATCTACGGCTTTGCATGCTATTGCAGCTACAATAAGATCTCAAGAAGTTAAATAAGGCTGCTTATCCAGTTCAGGGAAGCCTACATATTGTTTAACCCCTTAAGGACCAAACTTCTGGAATAAAAGGGAATCATGACATGTCATGTGTCCTTAAGGGGTTAAAGGGATACTGTAGTGCCAGGAATACAAAGCTGTATTTCTGGCACTATCGATCCCTCTGCCTCCCTCCTCTCTCGCTCACTCCACCCCCCCACCCCCCACCCCACCAGTAAAGAAAGGGTTAAAAAACCTTTATTTACTTAACTTATACCATCGCCAATGTCCTTCGGCACTGGGTCAAGGGTCCGCCCCCTCCTCCATCCCGCGGTGAGCAGGGTCTAATGCTTTACTATGGGAAAAAATCTGACGCGGGAGCCCCTCATGCAGTTGTAGTAAATGTATCTTTTTTTGTTCTTTTGTAATCATCCCTAAAGGTATCCTGTTTTCGACCATACCCTTGTTACATGTATTACATTTGCTTGCATCCAGTTTATATTTTATTACACCTGGTTACACGTTGAAGCCTCCAACTTGCCACTTAAAGGGACTCTATAGTCACCAAAACAGCAATTTAGTGTATAGATCATGCCTATGCAGTCTCACTGCTCAGTTCTCTGAGTTAAATCACTTTGTTTAGGCAGCCCTAGCCACACTTGCCTGCATGTGACTTACACAACCTTCCTAAACACTTCCTGTAAAGAGTAATCTGCTTACACTTCCTTTACTGCTAACTCTGTTTAATCTAGAATTTCTTAAATCCTGATCTGTTATTTGCATGCTAGACCCTGCAGGAGCCTCCTGTATGTAATTTAAGTTCAATATACAGAGTAGGGCATAAAACCTTTTAAAGTAAGATACTATTTTATTGAAAATGAAACTAATATGTTTGCATGCAGGCTGTATCAGTCACTATTTATGTAGCCCTATCCCACCAGGGGAGGTGTGGATAATGCTACATTAATAGAGACTAAAGTGATTTAACTCCTAAATGGCAGATACTTGAGCAGTAAAACTGCAAGGGTATGATCTAAAGTTATTTTGGTGACTATACTGTCCCTTTAATGCTCTTGTCTGATGTAATGCTTTGGTTTAGACTTCCATTCACTTACATACAGTAATAAAGACTTTTAAGCTAAACTGCAAATATATTAAAAAGAAGCGTTTTTTTTTACTTATTCTGTGACTTAAAAAGTGTGAATCAACCCCTAGACAGAGAGTCTGTGGTGAGTCGGCACTTGGAAAACCTTTATTTTACGATTCATAACTGCCCAATTCCAACAGAAGGTGGCTCAGTTTCCAATCAAATGAACTTGAATGAAATATGCTACTTGTTTTTCATATGCAGTTTTATACAACTCTTTGGTGACTAAAAGAGTGGGATGTTCTATTTTAGAATTTATACAGACCAGGTTGCTATGATGACGTAGACAACAAACGTGCCCTTAGTACACTAAATCTTGACAATGGGGAAATTGCACAGTAAGAATGAATCCTGTACTATTCTTCTATGCCATATACTCAGTCCTTTAAATCTCTGATCTTTAGATATCATTCACCATCTCGAGATAATTCTTCATTTTCCAACACTCACTTTGTTGACGATTTATATACCTTTCCCGACCATTGCTAGGAATAAGGCAAAACTAACTGCAGGTTCAGAGGAGCTGTTCAGGGCTTTTGTAGGAATTGTCCATTAGTATCTGTTCATTTTTTTATTAAATTTCTTCCAGAATTAACAAGGGGAAAATAATTACTCTATGAGAGAGACATTTCCCGGAGTGTTTTTAGAGAAAATCAGCTAGTAGTTGCAATAAATTACGTTAGTGAAATGCTCAAATAGAGGCAGCAGGAGGAGGAGGTATTTTAATTTCAACAGGTTCTTTAATCTTTTACAAGGATCTGTCATTTACTAATGATAGTTTGAATGCCCTTAATGATGCCCTTTGTCAAGGGTGCTAACATCAATACCATGTCTGTTTCTAACTTTGTTATGCGTCCCATCTTTTTATGCCGTTAGTTATTTCCCATTGTTATCCTATTGAATTTCATATTAGATCCATTTACAGGACCGAGACCTGTAACATGTTTAAATACCAGGTCAGGAACAGCTGTCGTAGGTTAGAAGCACAGAAGTAAAGAAAAAAATAAAGTTTGTCCTTCAAAAAGAAAAAAATTGTAGAGATTTGTAGAGATGTTTCCAAATGTCTCTTTATAAGTTTCTGTCCTTCTATCACCCTTGTTCTCACATCTTATTCAATCAGTTGATGTTATGGAACATTGATCCAATTGCTAAAACTCATCGGCGTGTAGATATTAAAACCCTCTGTGGCTTCACAATATGCACAATGCATCATAAAGTTTAGTTTTCTTACTTGTTGGAGTATTGCTAGGTCTGTAAAGCATTGACATGAGGCTTATATAAGTCTATGCTTTTCTGGACTGATATTAAATGCTAGTATATCTGTTAGATTTTTACATTTTTAGCTTGCACAGTGTTTAATTTAGAATTTCTTATCTAATGCTCTGCTAATCGCCTGCAACAGCAGCTTGTGTGTGATGAACTTTTAATTAACAGAACAGGAGACAGGTGCATTGCTAGGGGGCTAGGGGTGCTCCAGACTGAATATTGTGCCACAAATATTTTAGACTGCATATCATTAGAAGTCGGTAACGGAATGCGGCAGGGCAAGGCTTGGTGTACTATACCCTTACTGCATGGAAAGCAAATCAGCCCATCCTGCCCTAGGCCTGGCATTTAAGGAGCGATCAGCTTTGAGCACTCAGTGGGAACTTTTCCTTTGGGAGCTGCAGTGGAGATATGGGAGGGATTTTGGGGACGTGGCAGAACTGACCTAATTCTGAGCCCCTACCACGCAGTATCATAAGGCTAATACTGTACTAATAATGGCTAAACTTTGCCAAGAAAAAAACGTCAGATCTGCTTCAATTAATAAATACCTGTTTAATAAATAAACATAAATTTAAAAAAAAAAATATATATATATATTGTTTTTTATATCTGTTATTTATATGACCTATTCATGCCTGTCTATGAGTGTGTGCCTATCTGTACCTGTGTCTGTTTGCCTATCTGCCTGTGTCAGTACCTGTCTGTGTGTGCTTGTGCATGTCTGTGTGCATGTGTCTGAATGTCAGTGTCTATATATGTGTACTTGTATGTAGCAAAACCACAGGAAATACAAGCTTCTGAAATAAACACACTGTGCTGTAATATCTGACTGAAAATTGTATGAAGTCCATTTTAGTTGCAGCCAGAATGTGTAGTTATTGTTGCATAAAGAAAAGACACAGGTATTTATTCCTAAATGTCAGAGAATGTGCATGCAGTATGCTAAAACTGCTTCATTAAGTTAAAGTGGTGTTGGTGCTTTGAGTGTCCGTTTGAAACCTGAAATGTAGCACATTGACATCTTAATGGAAACATTAAGAAATAATAGCTTCTTTGGAAACACTCTCCAAATCTGCTATAGTCACAGGTTAGCTATTTTAGCCTGGATTTTTCTGATTTAAATAGAAATCTTCGGAGTTTAGTATATTATCCCATGAGAGTGATTTAGCAGGTCACATTAAATGTAACACCTGGAGCAACACAGTTTCAACATTGATTATGACATGCAGTGCTGATTTTATTTTAAGTCATTGTCGTCCTGAAACAGCTTTAGTCATGAAAAGATTACACGTATAATTAAAACATCTGGGTGGATTATTATCTCTACAAGTATGTAATTATGTTATTCTTATGTCTTTTTGTCATTCAAGTTTTTTTTTTTGTCTAAACAAATTAGCATGGCATTTATATGTAACGTGGGATACATAGCTAGCCCGTAAACAAAGTATAAACCAACAATAGCATGTATAAAAATGTTAAAACAAATGTAAATGACACAATGTTCATAAATTCATCAAAACTTTAGGAATTTTAAGGCGTATTTCAGCAAGGTGCAGAAAACCATTTCTTTTGATTTGTTACAGAGTAGGAATGATAAAAAATAGATTAAAAACAACCTAATTGTGGATGTTTAAATGAATCTGGTGGTATTTTTAAAAATGCAAATTCCTAAAAATGGCACTATGATATAAAATTAATATTGCTAGATATACATAATATGTAAAAAATAATTTTAGTGGAGCGCTGATTCAATGTAGATAAAAGAGATTGGGGTAAATAGATAGGAGACCTAACAACCTATATAATAAACGGCAGATGCATAAAAATAAAATAAACCCCTCTCTTAAAATGACTTGGAACTGACCTTATTTATACACTCAAATAGAGTAAAAAATACATTTATTGAAAAAGTACAGACAAATATATCACAGAAAAGAAAATAACTTTTGCGGATGAAAAATATGTCTATGAAAAAATAGCTAAAAAAAACAGCCACATAAAAAATGATAAAATTAAAGTCCAGACCTTATTTGAATGCTATTTTCTTTTCTGTGATATATTTGTCTGTACTTTTTCAATAAATGTATTTTTTACTCTATTTGAGTGTATAAATAAGGTCAGTTCCAAGTCATTTTAGATATACATAATACCCATATAAATTAAAACCAGGCAAAAAAAAAGACATTTGAACAATACAGGGATTTATTTGTCTTCATATAACATAAAGGAACTGTAATAGACAGAAGAGGATTTGTAAAACAAATAACAGGTATTACCATACAGGTGATATTTAAAACCCAAGTAGATAGTACATTTAAGTAGACTGCGTGCAGAGAAAAATTAATTTGATTGTCAAGGGGTTTTAAAGCTATTACAAGAACAGAAATCTGTATTTTTATTCCAAGTACGACACTACTAATCCTTAAATCATTACTCCGTATGGAGAAAATAGAACAATTATTGTCTTATGCCCGATAAGTTAGTAATGTTGTGTCTCTAGGGTGTAGTATGGCAGCAATGAGATATTACATTTGCTGAGTTGATCTTAAAATAATTTAAAAAAATAATATATATACAGGGCTCGAGTGCAACACATTGGATTGCCATCCTCTTGTCTTATTTGCAGATGAAACAATGTTCCCACACTATCCCTATTTATATGCCTTCTATTTCTTAAATGATATTAAACCGATATGTCTCCCCTCTGTGGGCATCACAAAATTTCTGCAATTACAAAAGGAATTTGTAGAACTTTCTTGGCGAGCCAATAACTGGTGGAGCAAGATATGTATGCATTCTACCAGTGCACATATCTCTGTGCTTCCAGTATTATCAGACTCAAAGCATGCCTGAATGTTCTACAGCAATGTTGTAAAGTGTTGGGTGTTGATAGAGGTGCAATAAAATGTGCGTGTACCTGGAATACAAGGATTTTAATAAACGTTACGTTTTATTTTTGTTGTGCTCCTTTTTCTATAGGGATTTTCTGTCTTTTTATCCCTAATTTCTTTTTCCTTTCATACATACAATTGATACAGTTAGGGGTTACCCCCAATTCCTCTAATAAGAGTAACCTTACACTCTCGCCCTTAAATATTTGCATCTAATCTGGTCTGTCCTTGGAATACATATTCACTGGTCTGCCAGGAAAATGGAAAGGGAACTGGAGGATATGTCATGGGGGACAAAATTAGAAAGATGTTTTTTGGGTTTTTTTCAATTCTTTATTTGTCAAGTCGTGCACATATTTGGTACAAAAAAAAGCATTATACGTTTACAGTCGAGTATACAGGGAAGCATATCAAGTTGTTTATACATGGGTATCTGTTAAAGGTACATTGCAAGACATGCACAAAGAGGTATGGCATTACTAATTCGGCTATTTAGGTTTACTTTGGTAGTGCCGTTGTTAGTACATAGTTACAATTTCTGAGCATTGCTACGTAGGGTTGCTTCTTATCTGTATTTCATTGTTCTGTACCTATGCCTCAGTCGAAGGTGCTGAAGTTGAGGCATGAATTTTCTATTTTCAGAAGAAGAGAAACGTGAGAGGTAAGAAAGAAAGAGAAAGAAGGGGTGGGGAGAGGTATGGTATGAGGGGGGTGGGTCTGCTGATGGCAGTCGGAGTTACTGCTGTCTGCCTACGTGTGTAGGCAAAGCTCCCAGGTTTGTGTTTGTATAAGTTTATGTCATTCAGCGGTTAGTGTAGTCTTCCCAAGGCTCCCAGGTTTTGAGAAATAATGGATAAGTGTCTCTGAGTTGTGCTGTGAGTTTGTCCATGAGGTGGGCCTCTTTTATATTGCTAGTCACTCTATCCATTGGGGGTAAGTCGGTGTGTAACCACGTCTGTGCCATGGCTCGTCTGGCAGCTAAATTTATTTTGTTGAAGAGTTTTTGTTCCCTGTGTGTCAGGGCATCAAGTGGCTTTGCGATAAGGAATGCCCCTGGGTCCGGTTGGACGTGTTTGTGTAGCACTTCTGTTTGGAGTTTGGCTATCTCATCCCAGAAATTTTTTGCTTTTGGGCATGTCCACCACATGTGGAGGTACGTCCCTTTGTCCCCGCACCCTCTCCAGCACATGTCTGTAGTTGTTTTACCCATTCTGAGGAGTTTGACTGGTGTGGTGTACCACCTCATTAGTGTTTTGTAGCATTGTTCCTGGTGTAGTACACAAATGGAGACCTTTGCTGCTGCCTCCCAGATGTCTTGCCATTCCCCGCTTTCTAAGGGTTGCTGTGGTCTGCTTCCCATTGTGCCACATATGTGGGTGTTTGTGTTTCGCTTGTCGGTGCGCTCAATTGTGTATAGAGGAGTGTGATGAGGCCGGTACTTGGTCCCTCCACCGTGCATAATGTTTCGTAGAAGGTGAATTTGTACTCATTAGCAGGGAGAAAGATGTTTTATATGTAAGCAGTTACTGTAATTATCCAATGTGGGGGGTGTATGCATTGTCCTTTTCTTTTATAAATATGGAATGCTGCAGGAGTCATTTGGGGGCGATGCAGTGACATAGAGAAATCGATACAAAGTATCAAAGTAGTAGAGTGGGCTGTCTGTGTATAATCCAGGATTATTATAGTTTATGCTGGATGGTTTTGATTTGTGTTAGTTTAATGATGGCATAATGACCAATGGAATTCTAAGCAATCACCGCCACCTTTTTCTTTATATTATTCCAAAAGGGAATAACCCATTCAACGAATGAATGCCAAGGATAGCAGGGCTTATTTTACATAATTAGGTATATTGATATATTATTACAGAAGCCCGCTGATTACCTTATTATGAAAATTTGATTTGTGTTTTTTTCATTGTTCTCTTGTTTTGCAAACAACCCATTGCAAAAATTATAGTGGTAAGCCCAAATTGATGCATGCATCTTAATATGATCATTAGCACATCTTTACCAGACAAGCATTTTTAAACATATTTAATATTATTAACAGCACTATTTGGTCCCTTCAATTAGATTCAAAT
This sequence comes from Pelobates fuscus, assembly GCF_036172605.1. Lineage (NCBI taxonomy): Eukaryota > Metazoa > Chordata > Amphibia > Anura > Pelobatidae > Pelobates > Pelobates fuscus. The sequence continues at coordinate 79,047,489 of NC_086322.1, forward strand.
TTGAATCAATCAGCATTTGACAGACTTTGACGCAATATAAAAAATAAATAAATTATATTTATAGCAAATGTCAAGTAGAAATAGTACACAGAATACCATATTAAAGTGTCGCTCTTCCCAATCCCTTCTTCTTCTATTCTTTCCTACTCTTTCTTTTTTCAATTTTCATCTATTTCTAACTAAAATCACAAGACAACTTAGGTACTTTACTGAGTGATAAAAGATGGTGTTTTGGGAGCAGCACTGAAAGAGACCTTTTAGTGATGAGGTGTAGTAGGCAGCAGCAGTGTCCTTGGTGTACCATTGTTAGCAGTTTATGAAGTGAGGTAGTGGAGAAATTGGATACTGGGAAGAAAGAAATCTGGTAATAAAGACTGTAAAATAAACGTGTTGACTGATTCTATTTTAGAACCGTGCCCTAGATTGTTGTTTATTGCTCAATGTGCAATAAATGTATGTTATGAAGGAATGGGAAGCTGTCTTTGGTATATTCTCTACCCACTCTTTGCCACCTTGCTATACCAAAAAAAAAAAAAACCTGTGTATCCCCAGCCAAATGCAGGCATTTCCCAAAACTGTGTATTTTAGTGCATTCATCGTGGCCTATTAAAATGGGAATTATGTTGCTAAATAAAGTCTTTCATTTTAAATCAACACATTTGGAGAGTAAACTGAACTTTTATGTAAAGGTGAAAAGTTACATGGACTTGGGCACGGGGAGGGGCAGACCCAGGCTAGAACCCCTGAAAGGCCTCAGGATTACAAAATGTCCAGGATGATACACAGCTCTCACAACTAAATTTCAAAATGTGTCTGAGAGAGCTATCTACAGTGTAAACATAACATTTAAGGGAGATCTCCCTCTCATGCTGCAGCTCTCTCATGCTGTCCCTTCTAATCACACAGTGATTTAAATTAATTTAGAAGACTATATGCAACACTCAGTTTGACAGCTTTTCAGTCAGTCTGGGACCACTGAATATGATTCCAGCTGACAGAGATGAGCCCCAGATATCAGGAACCCTATTGTTAAATCCCTGCTCACACCAGAACTATAGAACGTACCATGTTGTCCTAAAGATATTAAAACCCACTATTTTGAGCACGGCATGGAACGCCCTAATGTTATTAAGATATTAATCTTTAGTGTTTTGTGAGTGATATCATATCATATGCCTCAGAAAAAAAAAGTCGAACTTCCTAAAATGGTTTTCTAATTAGCTTACTCTTATTTTTAATCACACCTCAGGATAAACAGTTTTTTTTTTCTTTTAATATTTTAAAAGTTGCATATAGATTCACTAAACAGTGATCCCATGCATTGCTCCTCTTTTTCTCTTTCTTTGTTTAATTTTGGTTGATTGCTATCACCACTAAATGACATAAACAAGCTGAAAAATGACAAATGTGGTTCTAACTCTAAGTGTCATTCTAACCCAATATTCTATTCTAATTCAAATATAAATACAAACAATTATTCATACATTCATAACCTAACATTACACTCTTTCTGATCCACACTGACATCTGTACATACACAGACTCCTGGACATACACTCAAAACACACACATGTATGTACGTAGTGGGCATTGGATAGCATTCCCTTCATCCCCCATAAAACCATAACTTACCCCTTCAAATAACGACAGACAACTTCTTGGAGAAAACAGGCCACAGCATTTATTAACACAACCAAATACTGTATAACTCCTTTTAACATATAACGAAATAATAATTATCATAAATTAACATAGACAATTTGCATATAGTCATACAGTAACCAAAGAAACCGTCCTTGCCAATCTAACTTCCCCAAGGCTCTCACCTCCCCCCCTCGGCATAATAAAAACATCTTCCTTTTCAGGGCTCCCCACCCACTCTGTGGGGCTCAACCATAATGCTCCCCACTGGTCGACTTACAACCCAGTGGGGACACGTCCAACCTGGTACCTCCTCCAGGTTCACCATAAGAGGCAGGGGGAGGATGAGACCCGGCCATTATCCCCCTTTTTCATCTAATCTACCAAACCATCCCTTAGTTGGCAAGGACACACTCCCGCCTCGCTGTGACAACCCCCCGGGCACAAAACAGCAAAGGGAGGGTGGGCGGGAAACTTGTTGCTGGCCCGGCTCCTAAGTGGCACTGAGGTCAGTCTAATCTGTCACCACCCACTTCCTCACATCTCACACTCCCACATGTAGCATATAGCCAATCATGCTTTATCCATCCCACACTCATACATGTGCCCCTGTCCGCTGAGCTGCGCACTCTCCCTGGGGCCTCATCTGGACACATTCATACACATGCCAGGATATACATACATGATACATGCATTCCTAGACATACATACATACATACGTAGACAGTCAAACACACAAACGTACACACGCACTCCTGGATATGCATGCTCCCTCTTACTACAAACTTATATTTGAAATGAGCTGCAGCATGCCAGACACTTGTGTGGCAGAAGGCTGAGTGGTTTTAACTCCACTTCAATCAGCAATCAGGCACCAGTAGCAGGCGGCAACTTAGTACACGGCAGAGGTCATCACTGCATGCATAACATCCTATATGCCAGGTTGCTTGAAGCTGGGGAAGAGGTATGCTGAAAAACAGTTAACCCATTTTGCACCATATGTCTGTCCTTGCTAGGACAGGAGTAAATAGGCATTTGTTAAAAAAAAAAAAAGATTGAAAACTTACTCCAACCATTTTTTCCACCAAATAATAGCCTGTTGGATATTATTTGTTAGGTGCCACCTCACATAAATTGCTAACAAAAAAAGTGCCAATGCCAGTTAAAGTTCTCGCTGCTTCTCTGCACCACTCCTTCTCCATCTTTAGACAGTTTGTCTAACAGTGAACAGATGTCTAAACTCTTCGAGATAACTTTGTAAACATCTTAATACAATGCAACAAGTCTTGACCACAGGTCTTCTGAGAGATCTGTTATTGTTCGGCATTGTTTACACGAACAACTGATTTTTTGTGAATAGCAAACTTTCAATGTTTGAGTGCTTTTTATAAATTATATTGGCTCTAACCCTCACCTCCGATCTCATTTTATTAACTGGACAACAGGTTTGCCAATTTCCAACTCTAATTAGCTTTTGATTAAGTCATTAGCCTGGGGCAGGAGTAGGCAACCTTCAGCAATCCAGATGCTGTGGACTACATCTTTCTTAGCCATAATTCTGCAAGGGATCAAAAGAGATGTAGTCCACAATATCTTGAATGCCAAAGGTTGCCTAAACCTGGTCTAGGGTTTCACATACTTTTCCATCCTATACTGTGAATATTAAATTATTACAATATATTGAATATGTATAAGAACAATACAATAAATTGTGTGTTATCAGTTAAAACAGAATGATTTTATTGATGACTAAAACGTATATGAACATCAAACCAGATTTTATGACAAATACCGGTTCATATACCGGTACATTTTCTTGCCAATGTAACAATTATATTTGTGTATTTATCACTATCTGTAATTTATGAATGACTTACTTGTTTATAACCTTCATGTGCAAACATATAAAAATAAAACTATGAATTATTTTAGCACATTTCCTGACTTTAAAATTGTATATTTTTTATTTAAAATCGTTTCTTGCAAGTGATATTTTCTGGATGCTTTTGTCTTCGCAATTTTATCTTAGAACAGCAATTGTATTAATTCATATTTATTTTAGGAAATGTATTCAGAATAATCTGATTGAATCAAATTGATTAAGTTCAAAGGGAATGTTGAACTAAACTATGTTAATGCTAATACACAGGGTCTACTTGGAGAAAAATATGGAACCATTCGGATACCTGGGGAGGTTGAATCATCAGAATTTGAAATGATCCTGGATGCTGCTATTGAAGCCAAACTGGAAACAAGGATTCTAGAAGAATGGTATTGCAGAGACGAGAATGCAGTTCCTCCAGCCTATTACCTCAGATCCAAAGCAGAAATGCTGAAGAATCATAACAACCCTGTAAGTTCACTTTAGTCGATATCAGTTCATTCTGTTCTGAAAAATAAATTTGCCCACAACATATTAATAAACCTATTAGTAGAATTACAGTGGGCAAGGCAGGCTAAGGAGTTACACAGCTCATTTAAAGTGACACTCCCAGCACTATAACTTCATCAGAAAGGAGTTGTTATAATGCAGGTAGGTCGCAGGTGCCGGTTTACCTCAAGTGGTTTAGCCATCTTTGAAAGTCGTTAGTCCAGCAACCTTTAGCTCTACCCCTTCCCTTCGATTCATCATCTAAGGCAGGGGTAGGCAACCTTCGGCTCTACAGATGTTGTGGACTACATCTCCCTTGATGCTTTGCCAGCAATATGGCTGTAAAAGCATTATGGGAGATGTAGTCCAAAACATCTGTAGAGCCGAAGGTTGCCTACCCCTGATCTAAGGCATCAAACAGGAAGCCCTAGACTGGGCGACACTGATAGACCAGCTCATGCTTTAAGTCTGTTCGTAGCTCACAATTCACAAAACAACATTAAAAAGTTCAGTTTTTTGAATGGTGAGCTACGTACAAGACTTAAAGCAGGTCAGGATCTAAGTGGATTTGCCTAATCTCATGTTGTGAAGGACCTAAGAGTGTTATAATTTCACATTTATATAAATCAGAATTATGCATTTCGTCAGAGCCCATTGTTGAGCTATAACACTTTCTTAGATTGCTATCTCTTTGTTGTTGTGTTTCAAAGTAACGCACAAACAAAAATAAATCCAGGATGAATTAAGTAAAATAGAATTTTCATAAAAATTCTGGATTTTCAAGGTATTTCCTCGTAAAAATGTAATGTAAACACAAGTTTCTGTTGTTTCTACACAGGCACTCTATCATTGGTGCGAACATTAGTTCTGTGTTGATTTCAATAAGGATTGCTTCTTTTGTGTGTCATGCGCATGCATGCTGTCCCTCTGAGTCAGTCAGTAAACGGTAACATTATTATAAGTGTTGAATAATAAGTATAAAGAATGTGTTTTGTGTCACTTGCGGCCCAGATGTAACGTAAGTCAGTATTTCCTCCACTGACCATAGAGTTTGCTTTTGAGCTTTGCCTTTAAACGAAGGAATGTTAACAGCATGATATTGTTCATTGTCTACCTGTGCCAGCACTGAGAATATGTACAGCGTATCTCGCTATTCCTCTGATCGTGAAATCTCACCTTTCTACAGCACTTTATAAAACCAGTCAGATTTCCTTTTAATGGCTTATCTAGTTAGCAAACATAGCAGTCACATTACTGAATAATATCTAATTGACTGTATTCTGTCTCTAGCTAGAGCCTTTTAACCTCGTACCATTCTGTATGTACATTTCCATTTTTAATTGAAGAGACAATTATTTGTAATCAACAGTAACCATTAGTGCCATTAAGGTGTCAGAACAATGATATTTGTAAAAAGAAAAAAGATCTGTTCATTAATTTTACTATCATTTATCTCACTTTTTTGTGTTTACATCAAACCATTTTGGATGTATCCCAGTTGTTCGCAGTTTTGGGGGGTGAGGGGGGTTATTAAGTATATTTTATTTCCTTATTTTAATCAGCACAGTTTTCTTATCTATATTTCAGTAATACTTGTATGGGAAAGTTTCTGTTGTTAATTAATAACGAGAGAAGATAATGAGCTCTCCCGAGACACAGCTTTTTGTTTTTGATCCCGATACGTTTCTATACACGAATGAACACAGGCATTAAATCTGTTAGGAAACTGAATTCCTGAAAACCTTATATTCTGGACCTTATAGTAGCAAGGCTTAATGGAAAATCACTCCAGAGGGATAGAAAACAAAGGCAGACATAAAGCAAATATCAACATGTTTGTAAAACTACAGTAACTGAGCTTCCAGAAAACATGAAAGTGAAACAGTAACTAAGTTTAAGAATTATAGGCATCAGGAAGGTCATTAAAATAGATAGGTTAAAACACAGAAAAGCAAGAAGGCCCTTAAAGGGACACTATATTCACGTGAACAACTTTAGCTTGATGAAGCAGTTTTGGTGTATAGAACATGCCCCTGCAGCCTCACAGCTCAATCCTCTGCCATTTAGGAGTTAAATCCCTTTGTTTATGAACCCTAGTCACACCTCCCTGCATGTGACTTGCACAGCCTTCCATAAACACTTCCTGAAAAGAGAGCCCTATTTAGGCTTTCTTTATTGCAAGTTCTGTTTAATTAAGATTTTCTTATCCCCTGCTATGTTAATAGCTTGCTAGACCCTGCAAGAGTCTCCTGTATGTGATTAAAGTTCAATTTAGTGATTGAGATACAATTTATTTAAGGTAAATTACATCTGTTTGAAAGTGAAACCAGTTTTATTTTCATGCAGGCTCTGTCAATCATAGCCAGGGGAGGTGTGGCTAGGGCTGCATAAACAGAAACAAAGTGATTTAACTCCTAAATGACAGTGAATTGAGCAGTGAAATTGCAGGGGAATGATCTATACACTAAAACTGCTTTATTTAGCTAAAGTAATTTAGGTGACTATAGTGTTCCTTTAAAGGCTTTTACATACCACCCAGAAAAGGTAAGGAAGGACCTGTCCATAAGTAACACTGACTCCAGCATATCAGACTTACTGGTAGATAAGTGGCCAACCACACTCAGGGATTAACATGGGCAGATTGCTTGCAAAGCTCTATCACATTGGATGTTTGGCATCACACCTTGCACATCACCAATTTATGTGTTTGTGCTGCCCATTTCAGGGGACATGATCAGCTATGCTTTCACGTCAGTTACTCTGGACTTAACTTTGAACTCACTTGGAATTCTCTTTTTAGTAAATAACCCTCAGAAATGCTTTGTGGCAACAAACCATTGGCAAAGAAGATTATTCGCTACCTTTAGGTTGTAGGTAATTGCATTACACTAAAGAAAAGAAAACGTTACTTGCGCTTTCTCCTTAATCCCTATGTATATTTAGACAAATGGAGGTCATTTAGTTGCTCCAATGGCCATTGGAGGGAATGCCCGCCTGCCAACATCAAGGCAGACCCCCCCTAAGCGGGTCCTAACACTGACCCTTCAGCCTGCTTCCTTGAGCTTCTGGCAAAGGTATCTCTAATGAGACAGAAAGGGGTATTTTTTATATACACCCCTTTACTTATTAACCCTTAATAGGGAACACATGGGATGGGCAGCAGCATTGTAACCAGGCTGTGTGATACAAAGTAAATACAAATACAAAAAGAGAAGTCCTGCGCTTAGTCCCATTACTACTGGGCCAGCAGCAACGACTACAATACACATCAGCCCCAATATATAGTAAAAACCAAAGAAAAGAAAATGTTACTTGCGCTTTCTCCTTAATCCCTATGTATATTTAGACAAATGGAGGTCATTTAGTTGCTCCAATGGCCATTGGAGGGAATGCCTGCCTGCCAACGTCAAGGCAGACCCCCCTAAGCGGGTCCTAACACTGACCCTTCAGCCTGCTTCCTTGAGCTTCTGGCAAAGATATCTCTAATGAGACAGAAAGGGGTATTTTTTATATACACCCCTCAAGGAAGCAGGCTGAAGGGTCAGTGTTAGGACCCGCTTAGGGGGGTCTGCCTTGACGTTGGCAGGTGGGCATTCCCTCCAATGGCCATTGGAGCAACTAAATGACCTCCATTTGTCTAAATATACATAGGGATTAAGGAGAAAGCGCAAGTAACATTTTCTTTTCTTTGGTTTTTACTATATATTGGGGCTGATGTGTATTGTAGTCATTGCTGCTGGCCCAGTAGTAATGGGACTAAGCGCAGGACTTCTCTTTTTGTAATTGCATTACACTGTCTGGCCCCTCTCCGATCTCCCCCATTTTTAATAGTCTCTGTGTAAAGCAGCATTAATCCAGCTCTCTACTGGAGAACACTATGTATCATGCAGAACCATAGCCTTGGTGTCTGGACAAACCAATAAATCAATAATGTAGTACAGTGTGATATTGTTCTTGTATCAGGCAGTCTGAGTACTAAACAGAAGAAATTCAGAAGCCTTTGGCCAAGTGTTGGCCAACCCAGAAGAACCCTTCTCTAGAAGCAAAATAGAAAGGGATTTGTGGGGACATTAACCCCTTCACTACTAAGTTCTTGTTGCTTAAAAAAGTAGCATAACATTCATCTGAAACATGGGAAGCAAAGTGGCACATACATGGAGATTAACACAGCTGTTGAGGGATAGTTGTGCTTTAAAAAGGATATGATATTTAGAAATATTATCTATTTTTTCCAATATTCCAAACAAGGTCTAAAATATTAGCATTGAAACTAAAATATAATTGTTGTTATATAAAGCAGGCATGACAAAAAATAAGTAAATAACAATATTCTAATAATTCAACTTGAATGTAAAAGGTAATGTCCAAATATGGGCATAGTGGAGTAAGCACATCTACACCAAGTAACTACCATACAGTAGATTGAAGATTGTTAAAGAAATTCTACAGTGTGCTAAGGACCCTCCCTTCTCTCTCCTTCTCTACTGTAATCGGATACTTTTATCTGCAAAGACTTTTTCACAGTTGGAAGAATGAGAGGGTCATCATATGCTATTTTAATGGCAACATGGCACAATCATATTTCTGGGCCAAAGAGGAAGGTGATTGGGGATTTCCAGACTATGGAAAATATAAGTATTATATATATATTTAAACAAATATATTTATATTTTTAAAAGATACATAACAACATCTGTAACTTCCAGCCTCCAGAATTTGATAATACTTCAGTACATGATAATTCTCACGTTACATTATTTTCACTGTGCCTTTATTTCAGACAGATTCTTCAACAAGCTCTGCAAATGTGAAGAAATGGCAAGCGGTAGCAGAAGAGATAAAGAATATATTTTATACTGCTGTTAAATTACTTCAAGAGAATGGGAAGTTGAAATCCAGCCAAGCAAAGAGATATTTATCATCTGGTAATAATTCTTTTTGTACAACCCTTCTCTTTCAGGAGCGTAACAATCTCACATACAATTACCTAAGCATCTACCAAAACACAAATGTCCTATGTTCTACGTCTGGGAGAACACTGTGTACTTGAGATATTTGTGGCTGCAGTGCAGGTGTAAAAACGTTAACACCCATAGAATAATAGCGCTACTGTGTGTCATTACTTTGATCTTGCTCGTCCAAAAGCTGGTTCACAATGCTGCTACATCTAATGCAATGAAAGAACAGTGATGAATATTCTTTGTGCTGCAATGCAGTGCCTATGCAGGCTATAAATGAAAATAGGATAGGCAGGTTGTTTTAAGTGCAGAACACAAAGACATATTAGTTCTCCTGAACCCATGAAATTAAAGCTTAGCACGTGTTGTTCAGAAACAGCTGTGGAATTGTGTGACCTCTTAGGTACAATATATTTTACCGGCATTGTGATGGTCAGTAGAAGGCCAGTTAGGATTTAAATATGAAACTTGCTTAGTCTGCTTTTTTTTTTTTTTTTTTAATAATACAGAGAAGATATGTACGAGGCAGGTAATGTGAGGAGTTAATGTGTGCCATTTGAAAGAAGTGTGTGCCAAACATCTAAGGCTGCAAGTTAAGCTTAGCCAAAACACACCTGTAGGAGCCATCATATTAAACTTCTTGATGATTAGCAGTAGTGATGTCCCGAACTGTTCGCTGGCGAATAGTTTCTGGCGAACATCGCTTGTTCGCGTTCGCCACGGATGGCGAACACATGCGCTGTTCGGTCCGCCCCCTATTCGTCATCATTGAGTAAACTTTGACCCTGCCTGTACCTCACAGTCAGCAGACACATTTCAGCCAATCAGCAGCAGACCCTCCCTCCCAGACCCTCCCACCTCCTGGACGGCATCCATTTAACATTCATTGTGAAGCTGCATTCTTAGTGAGAGTAGGGACAGTGTAGCTGCTGCTGATTTGATAGGGAAATTGATAGCTAGGCTAGTGTATTCAGTGTCCACTACAGTCCTGAAGGACTCATCTGATCTCTGCTGTAAGGACAGCACCCCAAAAAGCCCTTTTTAGGGCTAGAACATCAGTCTGCTTTTTTTTCTGTTTCATGTAATTGCAGTTGCCTGCCTGCCAGCCTGTGTGTCAGGCTCACAGCATATACTGTGCCCACTTGCCCAGTGCCACCACTCACTCACTGGTGTCCCAATAGCTTGCATTTAAAAAAAACTAAACTTTTTGGACTGTAATATAATAGCAGTCAGTTTCCTTCACGAGTGTGCGTTTCAGGGCCTGCCAGGGCACAGTGTCACACCAGTGCCACTCATATCTGTTGTCACAGTAGCTTGCACGCATAGTACCACTAATCGAAAAAAAAATGACAGGCAGAGGCAGGCCACCTCGCAGGGGCCGTCGTGGTCGTGGTGCTGTGATTCCCTTTGGCCCTAGAATAATGCCCAGTGTTCAGAGGCCACGTACCCTGAACTTGAAAAGTTCTGAGGACCTAGTTGACTGGCTAACACAGGACACCCAATCTTCTACAGCTTCCGCTCGGAACCTTGACGCACCATCCTCCTCCAGCTTAGCTTTGGGCACCTCTCAAGTTACCACTCGCCAGCCTGCCGCCACCACCAACACTAGCACCACAGCCGCTTCACTTGATCTGTCAGAGGAGTTATTTACACATCAGTTGGAAGAAATGAGTGATGCGCAACCATTATTGCCAGAGGATGTAGATAACAGGGATATGTCTCAGTCAGGCAGCATTACACACGTACGGTGTGATGATGAGGATGTTGTACCCGCTGCTGCATCCTTTGCTGAGTTGTCAGATACAAGTGAAGCGGTTGATGATGACGATGCGTCCGTGGATGTCACGTGGGTGCCCGCTAGAAGGGAAGAAGAACAGGGGGAAAGTTCAGATGCGGAGACAGAGAGGAGGAGGAGGAGGAGACGAGTTGGAAGCAGGGGGAGGTCGTCACAAGGAGCTAGTGGCACAGTCAGACAGCATGCAACGGCACCCGGGGTCAGCCCAACAGCACACCAATCAACGCATGCTGTTGCCACCACCAGAATGCCGTCATTGCAGAGCTCAGCAGTGTGGCATTTTTTTTGTGTGTCTGCCTCTGACAACAGCGATACCATTTTCAACCTGTGCCAAAAGAAACTGAGTCGTGAGAAGTCCAACACCCACCTAGGTACAACTGCTTTGCGAAGGCACATGATCGCACATCACAAACGCCTATGGGATCAACACATGAGTACAAGCAGCTCACAAACTCAAAGCCGCCATCCTCCTCCTGGTCCAGCATCTTCAGCCACGTTAACCACTGCTGTCCTCCTTGCCCCCTCTCAACCACCCACCCCTCTGTCTCTTGCCTTGAGCAGTTCCTGCTCATCTGCCCACAGTCAGGTGTCTGTCAAGGACATGTTTGAGCGTAAGAAGCCAATGTCACAAAGTCACCCCCTTGCCCGGCGTCTGACAGAGGGCTTGACTGAACTCTTAGCCCGCCAGCTTTTACCATACAAGCTGGTGGAGTCTGAGGCGTTCAAAAATTTGTAGCTATTGGGACACCACAGTGGAAGGAAATTTCTTTGCACAAAAGGCAATCCCCAACCTGTACTCGATTGTGCAAAAGGAAGTAATGGCATGTCTGGCACACAGTGTTGGGGCAAGGGTCCATCTGACCACTGATACCTGGTCTGCAAAGCATGGTCAGGGCAGGTATATATCACCTACACTGCGCATTGGGTAAACCTGCTGACAGCTGCCAAGCATGGAATGCGTGGCTCTGCAGAGGAGTTGGTGACACTGCCACGACTTGCAGGCAGGCCTGCTGTCACCTCCTCTACTCCTCCTACTCCATCCTCTTCCATAACCTCCTTGGCTGAGTCCTCTTCTGCTGCTGCGTCTTGCTCCACATCAACGGCACCCCCCCCCCCCCCCCCCCCAGCTCCCCAGGTACTGTTCCACATCCCGGATACGGCAGTGTCACGCCGTCTTGGGGTTGACTTGCCTGAAAGTAGAGAGTCACACCGGACCAGCACTCCTGTCCACCCTGAACAGGTGGATGAGTGGCTGACTCCGCACCAACTGGAGATCGGCAAAGTGGTTTGTGACAACGGAAGAAATTTGTTGGCGGCATTGCATTTGGGCAAGTTGACACATGTGCCGTGCATGGCACATGTGTGTAATCTGATCGTACAACGCTTTGTGCATAAGTACCCAGGCTTACAGGACGTCCTTAAGCAGGCCAGGAAGGTGTGTGGCCATTTCAGGCGTTCCTACACGGCCATGGCGCACTTATCCGATATCCAGTGGTGAAACAACATGCAAGTGAGGCGCTTGATTTGCGAAAGCCCGACATGTTGGAATTCAACACTCCTAATGTTCAACCGCCTGCTCCAACAAGAAAAAGCCGTTAACAAGTATTTGTTATTGGACGCTCATGCGCAATGCCTGCAGGCTCATGCGTCCTTTTAAGGAGATGAGAAACCTAGTCAGTCGCACCGAAGGCACCATCAGCGACATCATACCATTTGTTTTCTTTCTGGAGTGTGCCATGCAAAGAGTGCTGGATCAGGCCGTAGATGAGCGTGAAGAGGAAGAGTTGTGGTCACCATCACCACCAGAAACAGCCTTATAAGCATTGCTTGCTGGACCTACGGCAACACTGGAAGAGGATTGTGAGGAAGAGGAGTCAGAGGAGGAATGTGGCTTTGAGGAGGAGGAGGAGGAGGAAGACCAACCACAGCAGGCATCCCAGGGTGCTCGTTGTCACCTATCTGGTACCCGTGGTGTTGTACGTGGCTGGGGGAAAGAACATACCTTCAGAAAGATCACTGAGGACGAGGAACAGGACAGGAGTAGCTCGGCATCTAACCTTGTGCAAATGGGGTCTTTCATGATGTCGTGCCTGTTAAGGGACCCTCGTATAAAAAGGCTGAAGGAGAACGACCTGTACTGGGTGACCACGCTACTAGACCCCCGGTATAAGCAGAAAGTACCTGAAATGTTACCGAATTACTGCAAGTCGGAAAGGATGCAGCAGTTCCAAAATCAATTAAAAAGTATGCTTTACACAGCGTATAAGGGTGATGTCACAGCACAACGGGAATCTAACAGGGGAAGAGGTGAAAGTAATCCTCCTCCTCCCACGACCACGCCGGCAAGGACAGGACGCTTTACAGACGTGTTGTTGATGGAGGACATGCAGAGCTTTTTAAGTCCTACGCATTGCCACAGCCCTTCGGGGTCCACCCTCAGAGAACGACTCGACCGACAGGTAGCAGACTACGTCGCCTTAACTGCAGATATCAACACTCTGAGGAGCGATGAACCCCTTGACTACTGGGTGTGCAGGCTTGACCTGTGGCCTGAGCTATCCCAATTTGCGATAGAACTTCTGGCCTGCCCCGCTTCAAGTGTCCTGTCAGAAAGGACCTTCAGTGCAGCAGGAGGTATTGTCACTGAGAAGAGAAGTCGCCTAGGTCAAAAAAGTCTAGATTACCTCACCTTTATTAAGATGAATGAGGGATGGATCCCGAAGGGACTGACAGTGGGCGATACATTCGACTAAAAAAAGGGGGACTACTTAACACACCACTCCTATCTGGTGGCACATTAGATTGCACGCGCAGTGCCACAAATTTGAAGTAGGAGGACCGACCAAGCATCTTTTTCCATCTCCCGCTTCCTAAAATCGATGCCTTATATACACGTCCCCTGATAGGGGACGTAACAGGGATTAAACTGATAGGAATAGTACTACTTAACACACCACTCCTATCTGGTGGCACATTAGATTGCACGCGCAGTGCCCCAAATTTGAAGTAGGAGGACCGACCGAGCATCTTTTTCCATCTCCCGCTTCCTGGGTGACCTTCAATGACATCAGTGAGGACAAGGAACGGGACATGGCTAGCTTGGTATCCAACCTTGTGCAAATGGGGAGTTTGCGGTTGTGCAAATGGACTGTTTGCGGTTGTTTGCGGTGCGTTAGTTTGGTCTGTCACTGTGAAGCGGGCATAACCCTTACACTACCTGATCGATACAACATCATACCTGATGTTGTAAAGCACGTTATTCCAAACAATTTAGGAATGTTAGGGGATTTATGCCCTTTATGGATTAAAACCAGACTCTGCATCAACTATGTAATTTTCCATGGGAGTTTTGCCATGGATCCCCCTCCGGCATGCCACAGTCCAGGTGTTAGTCCCTTTGAAACAACCTTTCCATCACTATTGTGGCCAGAAAGAGTCCCTGTGGGTTTTAAAATTTGCCTGCCCATTGAAGTCTATGGCGGTTCGCCCGGTTCGCGAACATTTGCGGAAGTTCGCATTCGCCGTTCGTGAACCGAAAATTTTATGTTCGCGACATCACTAATTAGCAGTTGCCCTAAAAGCATAGGAGTGTTTTTTTGTGTTAGGCCAATCATAGCAAGACATTTATTCGCAGGATTCAAGATTGAGTTTTACGGTTAGTGTTAGTTATAATAGTTAATGTTAGAGTTAGTGTTAGTGTTAGTATTTAGGGAGAGAGGTAGTATTTCGATTTAAAGGGACCCTGTAGGCACTTTAACAATTTAATCTTATTGAAGTTGTTATAGTGCCTGTAGGCCTGCCCCCCCATCCTATCCCTCAAAATCCAATATTAAACTAATTAGAAGGCTTGGAAGTGCGGCTTCAAGCCATGCCTCCAAGCCCTCTGGGTATGAGAGCCAGGATTCTTACTTCCTGATTCTTCTTACTGTAACATACTGTGCGCATGTCAACCTTAGAGAATCATTGAATACAATGATTCTATATGGAGGAATCATAGACGCATCGTGGCGAGTACCGTGCATGTGCTTATGTTCCCCAATGCTCCTTTATGAGGAATACTGGAAGGAGAGGGCTGGCAGCCTTAGGCCTTGGTGGCAAATTCAGTCAAGTGGCCCATTGCACCAAGAGGAGAGTAAAAACACCTTTCCCATGTGATTAAAAGGGGGGCAGTCACCTAAACAGAGGAGCTTTAGTGGGGATGTTATGGGAGCTGTGGTGGGGGGGCTGGGGATGAGGAAGAGGGACAGGAGCTGAGAGGGGGGAACAGGAACTGAGATTGGGGAATAGGAGCTGAGATTTAGGGATAAAAAAATGGAAAAAATAATGTGTATTCCCCCGTCCCCTGAGTCTTATCTTAGGCCAGGGAGGGGAGAGCAGGAGCCAGCAGCCGGCAGGAGAAGCAGCCAGCAGTCAGTGGAGTCGGCTGGCCTCTACTGATGATGTCAGGAGGAGGGGGATGTGACTTTGTTTGCTCTTGTCCCAGTCTCTCTAGCAGGCCTGGTAGAAGAGCAGTGAAAGTCACGTACCCTCCTCCTGACATCATCAGGAGAGGCCGGCCGACTCACTCCACTGGCTGCAGGCTGCAGCGAGAGAGGTAAGTTGGAAAATCAGAGGCAGAGGCAGGGGATTCGGCTTTTTCCTTTTTTTGCTGGATGCGAACAGCCCTAAACTTAGGGCAGCCTGGGGGGCAATTGCCCCCGTCTCAGCCCGCCCCTGAGTATTGGATTGGTGATCCAAGGAGGAGGTAACTGTCTTTTCAAATTGTTTTTATTGAAAGATTTAATATTTTTACAATTAAATGAACAATATGAGATAAGTAAAATATTGATACAACAAAAAACCGTGTATAATGTAATAAATAGTTATCTGGCAGTAGTAAATTTTTAATAAATCAAATGTAGAATAATATGGTACAAAATATCACAATGTATATTGTGGCAGGATGGCCAGGCTCTTCACAATAAACTTCAAATGCAACAGTCAATATAAAATAGTACTGCAGTTTATTGCCACTTTCCACAATATATACAAGGTTGTGCTCTCCCACAAAAATAAAACAAAAAGAAAATAAATCCTACTCCAACTTGGAGACTTACTAAACAACAGTGTTACTAACTATTCAACCGGCCAGCTAATCTGGTTCCCAGTTTTAAACAAAATTAAATACAGCACCCTTTAAGGACCAAACTTCTGGAATAAAAGGGAATCATGACATGTCACACATGTCATGTGTCCTTAAGGGGTTAAGCAGGTTTCACACAGTACCTTTTTCTCAGAGTCTCAGCCTTAACTGCCTCCTCTCTCCCAGCTGTTGGACTCTCTGATGTCTTCAGAGGCTAACCTTTTAAAACCCTAGTGCTGGTTAATTACATTCACATGGTTGATAACATTCAAGGGGTGACTCCCACCAATTAACCCCATTAGGCTGGGAATAGAGCTCCAATCTATTACTAACATAAAAAGCCTATCTGACCCTGCCACAATAAATAAAATTTTGGTCAAGTGGGGTCAAAAATTTAAGTTGTACTTCTGTCTGATGTATTTTTCTTTCATATCCCATTCATATCGAAGTGTATGGAACGGTAACCTAAGCACAATTTCACGTTGTATAGTTTCAAACAATTGGTTAATAACTTCTTTAACCCCTTAAGGACCAAACTTCTGGAATAAAAGGGAATCATGACATGTCAGACATGTCATGTGTCCTTAAGGGGTTAAAGGATCACTATAGGGTCAGGAACACAAACATGTATTCCTTACCCCAGTGTTTCCCAACCCAGTCCTCAAGGCACACCTACCAGTCCAGGATTTAAGGATTACCCAGTTTTGTCTAAGGTGTTTTTAGAAAAAAAAGAAAAACACCTTAGACAAAACTGGGTAATCCATAAATCCTGGACTGGTAGGTGTGCCTTGAGGACTGGGTTGGGAAACACTGCCTTACCCTATAGTGTTAAAACCACCATCTAGTCCCCTCATGCCTCCATAAATATAGCAACATTTTCCTGTATTCAAGCCTGAAGCTGTAGACCTGCATGCTGTTGGCCTCAGAAAAACAAGCTGCCTGCTGACATCATCAGAAGTGGTGGCCTGATCCAATTACAATGCTTCCCTATAGGATTGGCTGAGACTGACAAAGATGCAGATCAGGGGCAGAGCCATAATGATTCAAACACAGCCCTGGCCAATCAGCATTTCCTCATAGAGATGAATTGAATCAATGAATCTCTATGAGGAAAGTTCAGTGTCTGCATGCAGAGGGTGGAGATACTGAATGTTTGGATGCATTTTAGGCAGCCATGACCCAGGAAGGATCTCTAACAGCTATCTGAGGAGTGGCCAGTGAAGTTATCACTAGGCTGTAATGTAAACACTGCATTTTCTCTGAAAAGACAGTGTTTACAGCAAAAAGCCTGAAGGTAATGATTCTACTCACCAGAACAAATTCAATAAGCTGTAGTTGTTCTGGTGACTATAGTGTCCCTTTAATATCTGGAACTACAGGAGACTACAATGTTCCTGTAAGGCAAGAGTTTGGGTTAGTATTTACAGTTAGGATTAGAGTTTTGTCAGATATGATTTTGTGCAAGAGGATTTTCTTCATTTAAAAGAAAAAAAATGTTATCTCTAAAATGTATACAGTATTAAAATAGCATAAACAGAAGGTTTTGTTAAAGCAAACCTATCATGAGAGGTTCACTTTAATGTATAACAGATTTTAAAGCAGTGAATATATAATTGAAAGAACTGATGTATTTTCTTTAGGAGACATTATGTTAGCACTCTACTCCTTTCCAGCCATTGAAACCACAGGAAAGCATAGAAAGCACAATGCTATTAGCTATTTACTAAATGGTGTTGCAGTTTTATAAGCTCCGAAAAAGCCCATTTACTGGTGGATAAGCTCTCATTAGGCAGACGACCTCAGTAAAATGAATCCTTTCAGTGCTGCACAATACACTGCACTACCTTGCGGCACTAAAACAATCGCAAATAAGGTTATACATGCTGGGCATATAATTTACATGCACAGCATCTAATAAGATAGACTTTATCGGTTCTCTCCAATACACAAAAAAAAATATATGAATCAAATAACACTTAAATAATTAAACAACAACAACAAGAAGGAGCGACCCAGCAAGTGGTTTTCCCTTTTTCTTCACCTCATGGGTAGTGGAGTGGCCAAAAAGGGCTTAGTCTTCCGAGCTCCAAAGGGGTTTATTCCATCCGGTGGAACCCCAAATTTGTATTAATTAATTTGTTGATTTGTTTTTAGTATTATTGAACAGACCTTAGTATGTCTTGTTCTGATCACTATTTTTACTATAGCTGCCAGCGGTGATGTAGTGTTGTGGTTTACAGCTATAATTGGCAGGCCTTTGTCTGTTATTTCCCTAACGTCATGCATTATTAGCATTTACGCTAGGGAAATGGATCTGCTGTCTGAACTCATTTACACTCTGAAGCCAGCCTAAAAGCCATGTTGGTAAATGAAATAAATAGTTAAACTATCAGCGCAGGTATTTACTCCTCCTAGTAAATTAAGATGTGTGGAGGAAAAAGAGAGTTAAAAAAATATATATATATATGAAATGATGAAAGCTCCCAACAGGAGCTGAAACGTTGATGTGGTTTCTTTGAATAAAGAAGATTGCTTATATATATATATAAAGCAAATGTAGAGCACAATTATAAAAAAAGATAGAGCAGATTAGAAAAAAAAACGACAACACTATAATAAAGATAACAATTTTTACTAAATAGATCTGATAATGCTATAGGCAGTCTGGATCTATTTGCAATTATACAAGATACACCACTAGGGGCAGAAGTCGTTTAATAAGAGAAACCTCAAACCTATGTATAGGCAAACACAGATAAAAGAACTAAGAGCGTGCATCCTGTGGATTACTTTTAAAATGCACTCTATGGGTATGAAGGCTGTAAAAGTTCAACATTGTAGACAAGTCCAGTTATTGTCTCCTTTTATCACTTCTCCATGTACTTAGCCGTGCACATTTAAATACAAAAAGGGGAGGAGAAAAAACAAAGGAGATAGCACATAGGGTAATAAAGTTTAATACAAAGTAAAATGTTTTGATATGAATAAATTAGATAACAAGTTGGACTCTCACATTTACTAAAACTTTACCAGCATAACATTCCCTGGCAGAGCTCCTAATTCAGTTCCCACTCTGTTCGGCAGCCCGTCAGTCTCAGGGCATTTGTTACAATTTGGAGTTAGCCGTCCATTCTCTGATGTTACCAGGTCCAGTGTAGTATCGTCTGTCCAAGCTTAGACTAAACATTTTAATTTTGTCAACCATGTTCCCAAACGCGTTTCGACACTTTCTTGGCTTTATCAATGGTACATAGTCACATCCTCAATCTCTCAGATGTTAAAGATCAAATGGTCCTGGTTAAACATCAAATATTTTAAAATCCATGCAAGACATACAACACAATACAAAACATTTATTGAAAAATGCTCATTATTTGATAATATTGTGGATAAAAAAATTAATTTCTCCCTCATTAGCAAAAAAGCTCCATGCTTAAAATCGGATGTCCATGGTAACCCGTCTGGACATTATTCCTGTCCAATATCTAAAAGAACTCTTAAATTCATATACGAACAACAACCATAATTTACTAATAATGTGTCAAGTATTCAACGTCACTTATAGTTCCGAATAAATTAGGGCATTGATACATTTATTTGGCTCAGGTTGTCATAGCAATGGGTCATTTTTAATGTTTGTGAATTAAACTGTATACTTAGCCGATAGTTATTATTTTTTTTTTTTTAAATAGGTAAGAGACCCACAGATAATTGTTTCAATATGTTATGTGATTGTATATCGTAATTCAATCAGTCTTCTGATTGTTACTATTGCACACATGGTCTCCTAGACCCAGCATAGTAAAAGATACATTGGAATAACAGAACTCCGTTATTGAATGGCTCGCATGCAAACACCCAGCTCTAGAGAATCCACTCAGTTTCACATAGTTGCAAAAATTTAGCTTTCTTGATCAAAATAGCTCAGTTTGTACAGCTGCAACTTAGAAAATATGCTTTTGTGTGCATAAAATTGTATCTAGCAGAACTGTATGCTTAACTACTATGTTGCAACTATACAGTTCTGTAAGATACAAATTTATACAAAAAAGCATACAAAAAACAAAACAAAATATGATATCCATTGTTGATAAATAAATGTAGACTTTGTTAGTGGAATATTATTTGCCTCAGTAAATGTGATACAAAAATTGAAGATAGGAGCCGCACTCAGTCCCAGCAGACACCTGGTGCACTGAGACAGGACCAGCAAAAACACAACGATAAGGCAAAAATAAAGAAAATCTCCAGGCACTCTAGATGTTCAAGCCACAGGCAGATTTATTAGAACAAACAAAGAGGCAGCATCGTTTCGACCTGCTAAGAGGTCTTTGTCAAGCTTAGTAAATGTAAATGTGATGTCTTGATTCTCATAATATATTTCAAGGCATGTAGTGGCTGAGAGAACCGTGTCTTTATCGTAATAGGTAACACATTTCTATAAATCTTTTATGCTAAGTCTCAATTGTGCCGTATTTTGGACTAAAGACAAATGAGATGCTCACAGCAGTGTCTGAAAAACATATCTTGGCAAACTCTTCTGTGATTATGCAGGTAAAGACGTGTGTGATTGCTTGATTTCATCAAAGAGCCGCAGTATTGTGATTGTCAGTCACCATTACTAATCAACATCAAGGCGATTTAGTGCCAAAAAGAAACAATGTGTTTCTATGTATCACATTTACTGAGGAAGTTTATCAGTTTTCATGTTTATTGGAAATGTCTATGCAAATAACCAGTGTTTAAGAGAATTTGTGCAAAGAAAAAAGTTAGTTCTACATCTCATTAAAAGAACAAAAAAAAAACTGGAGGAAGATTCTACATTGCACAGAATCCTAGCCAGGTTACCTAGCCAGGTTGACATGCATTGCCATTATATTAGAATACAGTTCTGTAGAGGGAAAATGTTTGGCAAATATTTTTATGGTGCCCAGGTGCTTTCCTAACACTTTGGACGCTTCTTTAGGTCATCTTAAAGTGTTACTTCAACCATTTTTGCAAAATCAAATTTTCTGCTTTACAGTACATTATTGGTCATTACTAATAGGTACCCCCTTCCCTATAAAAAGCAGCAAAGTAAGGGTTAAACTTACTTTGAAATACAGCGCTGGATGAAGCTCCTGATGCTCCTGTCTATGTATCCTCTGACAACACAGCTACCCTAATGTGGTCCAGTGAAATGCTTCTCAAAGAGAAGCATTTGGTTGTACTTCTCTAACTGGCTCTAAGTGCATGCGCTTGCTCAGAATGGGTAAGGTAAGTGAGGGGGTGGACAGGAAGGGACAAAAAAACTGTTTACAAAATGGAGACAGACAGGAGGGATAGAATTGACTACACTGATGGAGTAAATATCAAGCTTATCCTTGCAGGTGCGCTCGTCTGCAAGGGAGAAGTTGACCTGTCTGTTGCCAGCATGCGAATGACACTTCATTTTGGCACTGAAAAAAAGATTATGCGTTTTTTGGAAAACACATCTTGCTACAAAGGATAATTATTATGGCAAAAAAACTTGCTATTCTGGGTGCAAAGTACTAAATGTTCCTCAATATTGGTTTCTATGGTGATTTATTCTTATTTATTACTCTGATCCAGAATAGCAAAATTTGTTCTTTCATAATACTCCCCCTACACATCATCTTGAATTATCAGCTACATTATAAATGGATGTACATACAATAATGTGCAGTTCACATTTATTTTTCTACATTATTTTGTTGTGTTTGGTATGTCTGTGGCTGTCTTCATGCTCACGGTCAGGCGGCTATTTATTAGTTATTTTTAACCTGTTAGTTTATTGATAAGGTAGTTCCTTTAGCATCCTTACTTAATATATTACATCCTATAATTTGTTAATTTTTTGGATCTCACTGTGGAAGCTAGTGTTCCAAGCTAGTATTGTTTGTTAGTTACAATCACCAAGTCACAGTGTTTGCTCCGCCTCTTCCCTTTTGTGTGAACCCTCACTTAATATCACAAGACGAGAAAAGCAAAATATTACTCATCTCAAATTTTAAAGAATTTTCATCCAGTGACAACCAACCAACCTTAATTTGCATTCGTGCAGCACAAACCAAGGTTTCTTCGTAGAAAACCCAACTTTACCAGTTCGGCTAGCCATTAACAAAAACAACTTTTCATGAACCTTCTATTCATTTTCAGAATTTCCTTTGTCTCCTCATTCAATACTACATTTCTTTGTTTGTCATTCCTTCTATGTCCTTTTCATTGCTGCCTTCATATGTTTGTCTTTCTCTGCCTCATCTATACATCCTGTGATCTTTCCTTATATCCTTATTGTGGTCTCTTCCCTATGTTTACTATCTGTTACCACTCATGGCCCTTTACCACATATGTAACTCACCCCCGTCTCTTGCAATCCGCACCACCTCGCAAACCTAACTGGTTCACACTGTTTACCTTGCTCAAAAAGAAAGAGGACTTCACTAATCTGATCACTGAAGTCAAGCAGACTTTCCACATGGACCTTGATGAAATTAGAGTAACAATCACAAATGTGGAAACAAGGGTGACTTCATACGAGGCCTTAGTTGACTACCAACCTTCATCAATGGAAATCACTATGTCAACAGCACAGCCTCTCGATTTAAAGATTCAAGAACTCGGATATCACATTATGGACTTGAAAAACTGAAGTAAGAGGCACAACTTACAAATTGGGAATTAGGGAATTGGAAGGCCCAGAAAATCTTATACAAGCCATCACTAGCCCCTGTAATCACATTCAGAGGCATACTCCAGACTCACCCATTGGTATTGATAGAATAAACAGGGCTCCAAGGTCTAAACTCCCTCTTATTTTCCCCCATGGGACATGCATGCAGCCTCTCTGACTTTCTAACTAAAACAGCCATCATGGCAAGGAAAGATCCTCCCGCACATGGCGATTTGGGGACCCTGTTTGACAATAACTCTCAAAACCAGGAGACTTATGTGCCCTATTACAGATCTCCTTACTGAACAAAGTATCCAGTACCATCAGGGCTGCCATCAGAAATTTTGGGGCCCCTGACAAAGCACAAGGTCTGGGCCCCCCCTCCCCCGCCCCCTCCCTCCCGGGCCCGCCCACACCCTACCTTGTCCGCTGACAATGATGCGGGACTGAATGTGGTGTGTATAGTGGAAGTGAATTGGAATGTGTGTAATGGATGTAGTGTTTGTGTGTATTAGATACTGTTTGTGCAGTGAATGCAGAGTGTGTGTTTGTGTAGCGGATGCAGTGTGTATAGTGAACGCAGAGTGTGTTTGAGTAGTGGATGTAGTGTGTGTACAGTGATGTAGTGTGTGTTTGTGTAGTGGATGTAGTGTTTGTATGTACTAGATTAAATGTGTGTATTAGACGCAGTGTCTGTGTATAGTGAATGCAGAGTGTTTCAATTTGTGGTGGATGTAGTGTGTGTACTGTGAATACAGGATGTTTGTGTAGTGGATGCTGTGTGTACAGTTAATGCAGAGTGTGTGTCAGTATAGTGAATCCAGAGTGTGTGCATAGTTTAGTGAATGTAGAGTGTGTGTTAGTGTGTAATGAATGCAGAGTGTGTGTTAGTGTGTAGTGAATGCAGAGTGTGTCAGTGTAATGAATGTAGTGTGTGTGTTAGTGCAGTGAATGCAGAGTGTGTGTAAATGTGTAGTGAATGCAGAGTGTGTGTTAATGTGTAGTGAATGCAGAGTGTGTGTTAATGTGTAGTGAATGCAGAGAATGTGTTAGTGTGTAGCGGATGCAGAGTGTGTGTTAGTGTAGTAAATGCACTGTGTTAATGTGTAGTGAATGCAGAGGGTGTGTTAGTGTGTAGCGGATGAAGAGTGTGTGTTAGTGTAGTGAATGCAGAGTGTTAATGTGTAGTGAATGCAGAGAGTGTTTGAGTAGTGGATGTAGTGTGTGTACAGTCATGTAGTGTGTGTTTGTGTAGTGGATGTAGTGTTTGTATGTACTAGATGAAATGTGTTTAGTGGATGCAGTGTCTGTAGTGGATGTAGTGTGTGTATTAGACGCAGTGTCTGTGTATAGTGAATGCAGAGTGTTTCAATTTGTGGTGGATGTAGTGTGTGTACTGTGAATACAGGATGTTTGTGTAGTGGATGCTGTGTGTACAGTTGATGCAGAGTGTATGTTAGTGTAGTGAATGCAGAGTGTGTGCATGTTTAGTGAATGCAGAGTGTGTGTTAGTGTGTGATAAATGCAGAGTGTGTGTTAGGGTGTAGTGAATGCAGAGTGTGTCAGTGTAATGAATGTAGTGTGTGTGTAAATTTGTAGTGAATGCAGAGTGTGTGTTAATGTGTAGTGAATGCAGAGAGTGTGTTAATGTGTAGTGAATGCAGAGAGTGTGTTAATGTGTAGTGAATGCAGAGAGTGTGTTAGTGTAGTGAATGCAGAAAGTGTGTTAGTGTAGTGAATGCAGAGAGTGTGTTAGTGTGTAGCGGATGCAGAGTGTGTGTTAGTGTAGTGAATGCAGAGTGTTAATGTGTAGTGAATGCAGAGAGTGTGTTAGTGTGTAGCGGATGCAGAGTGTGTGTTAGTGTAGTGAATGCATAGTGTGTTAATGTGTAGCGAATGCAGAGTGTGTATCAGTATAGTGGATGCAGTGAGTGTGTTAGTGTGTAGTGTATGCAGAGTGCATGTTGTATTAGTGAATGCAGTGTGTGTATTGTATTCATGTATTAGTGTATGCAGTGTGTGTGTTAGTGTATGCAGTGTGTGTGTTAGTGTATGCAGTGTGTGTGTGTTGTATTAGTGTATGCAGTGTGTGTGTTGTGTTAGTGTATGCAGTATGTATGTTGTGTTAGTGTATGCAGTGTGTGTGTTAGTGTATGCAGTGTGTGTTGTATTAGTGTATGCAGTGTGTGTTGTATTAGTGTATGCAGTGTGTGTTGTGTTAGTGTATGCAGTGTGTGTTGTGTCAGTGTATGCAGAGTGTGTGTGTTGTGTCAGTGTATGCAGAGTGTGTTGTGTTGGTGTATGCAGAGTGTGTTGTGTCGGTGTATGCAGAGTGTGTTGTGTCAGTGTATGCAGAGTGTGTGTTGTGTCAGTGTATGCAGAGTGTGTGTTGTGTCAGTGTATGCAGTGTGTGTGTTGTGTCAGTGTATGTAGTGTGTGTGTTGTGTTAGTGTATGTAGTGTGTGTGTGTTGTGTCAGTGTATGTAGTGTGTGTGTGTGTGTGTGCTGTGTCAGTGTATGTAGTGTGTGTGTGTGTGTTGTGTCAGTGTATGCAGTGTGTGTGTTGTGTCAGTGTATGTATTGTGTGTGTTGTGTTAGTGTATGTAGTGTGTGTGTGTTGTGTCAGTGTATGTAGTGTGTGTGTGTGTTGGGTCAGTGTATGTAGTGTGTGTGTGTGTTGTGTCAGTGTATGCAGTGTGTGTGTGTAAATGTGCAATCTGGGGTGAGGGGGAGGGGGGGCATTTTAACATAATTAAAAAAATATATATTTAAATTGTTTCTCCCCCCTCCCTGCTTACCTGTGTCTAGGGAGGGGGGAGATTCCATCCCTGGTGGTCCGGTGGCATGGTGGGGCCCCCCGGCTTCCCTGTTACCGCAGAGGGGGCCCAGGCAGCACACAGCCTCTTCTCTTCTCTCCTCCAATAACTCTCGCGAGACCCGCGGAGCGTTGCCATGGCAACCGGGTCTCGCGAGAGTTATTAGCAGAGACAAGAAGAGAAGAGGCTGTGTGCTGCCTGGGCCCCCTCTGCGGTAACAGGGAGCCGGGGGCCCGCGGCTGCACACATAGATAGCGATATGCGCTATCTATGTGTGCAGGGAGGGAAAGTGGGGCCCGGGACTGCCAGAGCAGTCCGGGCCCCCCAGGGCCGCCGGGCCCGTGACAACCGTCATGGTTGTCACCCCCTGATTACCTGAGTACCATTATAAAGTTAGAACTTTATTTTGCCTTATCTTCACAGAGGGCAACCACCAGAGGACAACCTACCAAGAGACGTGCCCACTTTTTGCAAGTTGATGCAGCTTCAGAACACTATAGTGCTAGATTGGACTTTGGCCCCTTCACAGTCGAGACTACAGCTCTCATAGTTTCGGAGACAATGAGACTCATAGAATGAATTTCCTCAATCATCACCTTTCAGGCAACCACCCCTGCGTCCTGAAATGGTCAACTTAGAATCTACTGTATTTTCTGCCTGTTAACTGTTTGTCATAAAATGTTCTGTTCTATAGATATTGTTACAGTTTTTTTTGTTTGTTTGTTTGTTTGTTTTTTCTCTCGAACCTCTTTTGTAACTGCATGTGTAGTACCCACTCACATGTTCTTGAGAGGACTCCTTTAACTCCATATTTCTGTTATAACTAAATGTTGCTGCCATGCACTTATATATCTGAAACACAAATCAGGCTAGCCATATGACTCATGATACAGGCTTAGCCCCGGCAGAGACACCACTTCTTGAGTTCCAGTCATTGAGTGTATAGCTGAATCACATTAAGGCTTAACACAATTGGCATGTAAGTTTTTCCAAAAAAGAATAGAGATGGCGCTTAAGGGTATGCACAATTTTGGGTGCTGCTATACCCAAGTATATTGCCACCACATATACTTAGAAGAAATACAGCGAAAGAAAACAAAAAGGTAAAAGCGCACACCAAAGGGTAAAGGATTAGTTACCTGTAAATAAATGTAGTAACAGGTAACTGTAAGTAGATATTCCTCCCTTATGGGTGAAGGATATATTCAAAGGTACGTAGTATAAATTTCCTATACAGAAAATATATAACAGAACATAGTGTAATCTGTATATAATCACAGTGATATGGAAATTAATGAGCTGAAACCACTCACACTTTTTTGAGACATTTGAAAGTTGGCTCAGAACTTATATCGCCTTTATGTCACTTTCAAGGACATTAAGAAACTCTTCCTCCTCTCAAATGGATCCAATTGTTGCAGTGGTCCTTTGGTGGAAAATTGGAGTCAGGAGTCAGGAGTAAAAGATGTATAAACAAAGATTTATTACATATAAAATAAAAAAATTAAAATAAAATGAAAAAAAAGATGCACAACGCGTTTCAACCATTTACATATGGTCTTCCTCAGGTGCTGTTATTTTATTTAATTGTCATTACCCTGGTCAATCCTTTAAGAATTAGGCCTCAACGGCATCCTAATAGGCTGACGTTACAAGTAATATGTTTCCAAATAGACGTTCAATAATGTTCCCTGGGTGCAATATCCTGTGTGTCTCTTACCGCATGTTATTCCAACTCCGTCTCCTAACCCACATCACTCTTTTTTTCTCTCTCTACCTTTCACTCACACGTATACCCACTTCCATTCTATCTGTCTAATACATTTTCAATATTATTTCATCACTGACGGTTGCTGCAATGGTCACAGAGACAGAGATCATAGAACTTTCTGAATGACACTATAGCACACTGAATGTAACTGTTATATTACTGTCAGACCGTTTGTTTATTAATTGCTAATAATGTGAATGTTTCTGTTCTGATTATTAGTTCACACAGTATGTGATTTGCACTTCTTTTTTCGTGTACTGATACACTTTCTCTGTACCTGAGTCCTGCATAAATGTTGAATTATAAAAATAAGAAAGTTTATAATGTAGGGATAGGCTTATTCCAATGTAAAATGCAATGTAAATTGTAATTATAGTGTGACAATATTGTGGTCATGTTTTTATCTGTCTTCTCTTTTTCTGATTATAGCCTTGGAAGATGAATTTGATTTTGCACTAGGAAAGCAAACTGCAGCTTTTTTAAAGAAATGTGTGTGCTACATTCGTAAAATTTCCAACATTGAGCGACATGTGAAAATTCCAGAAATGTCGAGGTACACAGATGTCATTAAAGTGGAAAATAAGCCCACGAGAGATCCTGAAGCTCTGGAGAAAATGGTAAAACTGAGGGACGAGTTTATTCCAACCATTGTGGCATCCTCCAACTTGCGAGTTTACACATCAGTGACTCACTGTGACATGAAGCTGGGGTACTCACAAGAAGTGGAAAATCATTATGTAGAAGGCCTTGGAAAGCAATTTTATGAAGATATGATAGATATCATTCAGGCAACTGTGCAGCAAAATTTTGAAACTGAAACCGATTCACTTTATGATGAAATTCTGCAGCATTTGTCTTTGTGCAGAACATATTCTTCGTTCTATGAGTACAGATGTGAAGCACTTAACTTAGTTCATAAATATATACTGCCTTGCAAATCAGGACATATTTACCCTCTTATCATATATGGAGGACCCTGCACTGGAAAAACCCTTTTACTAGCCGAAGTAGCAAAAAAGGTAATGTTTACTCTACATGAGTGGGTGCTTTTTCTGCACCTGTCAGCACGCTGGTGTTTTGTTTTTGTTTTTTTATAGTAATTGCGACGTATAGAGCATTAAAGAGAAAATCAACAATGAATAACATTTTAATGGCAAAAACATATTGCTAAGAATGTTTCAAATACATCAACTAATGATCAGATCTGAATTTTCATATTTTGCACCTGAAGACACAGAATTGGCACTCCGTACCTCCCATCAAATTTCAGTTCTGCATTTTTTCCATACATTGGGGGACATAACATAGAAACATAGAATGTGACAGCAGATAAGAACCATTTGGCCCATCTAGTCTGCCCAATTATAAAAAAATATATATTTCTTTAGTCCCTGGCCTTATCTTATAGCTAGGATAGCCTTATTCCTATCCCACACATGCTTAAACTCCTTCACTGTGTTAACCTCTACCACTTCAGCGGAAAGGCTATTCCATACATCCACTACCCTCTCAGTAAAATAATTCTTCCTGATAATTTTTTAAACCTTTGCCCCTCTAACTTAAGACTATGTCCTCTTGTTGGACAGTACATCGCCCTCTCAAATCCTTCTCCGTTTAAATTGTTTTTTTTTAACCAAAATATATTTATACTTTTGTATTTCGGTACTATTATTTCAGTCCTATTAATATTATTAATAAATTGCTGACCAGGTATATCATCTCCGAAAAAAAAACACGATCTGGTGGGTGCTTCGATGCTAGCATAGTTTCTAGTGAACACTGGCAGAAGAGCTGTTAGTCATATGAACCAAACTGAGATTTATTATTTCCCATTATTTCTATTTATTATTATTACAACATACAAAATCCAGCGGACTCACTCATTAACTAAACAGAAATTTCAAGTCTCACAGAATGTAATAGGTTTATTTAAAAACCTGCAGAGAGCCCCAGAAGGAAGCATTTCCCAAGTAAGTGGATAACTCTCATAAAAGCAGGTATTAGGCTACTAGAGTAGGACCTGCCAATAATGGGGTACATTGACCTTGTGACAGGCTTATGCAATGTATGGTCATATACTGTAACCAAACCCCCATTATTTTTGCCTAGGTGAGGTGTTTTTAAATAAAACTATTACATTCTGTGAGCCTTGAAATTGCTGTTTAGTGAATGAGTGAGTGCGCTGGTTTTTGTATGTTGTATGAATCGGCTCCAGCAGCACCCTATAATGTATGCATGTTCAGGTGAGTGCAGCCTCTTGGTTTATTTTATTTATTATTATTACTATTTATATAGCACCAACATATTGCTTTCTTTAAAGTTGACATATGGCCGTGAATAAAACAAAAATGATTGCAGTTATTACCAGAATATGTTATGGCTCCTGCACAATGACTTTACAACTTTGAGTAGTAATTTTTAACCAGTGTGCCTAAAGCCAACTCAAAGTATGCCACTAACATTTCAACCTCAGGGATATATTAGGATTGTCAGTATTAAACTTTGGATACCTATTTTGCAGTTTAAATTACTCACATTTACTGGAATTATGCATACCTCTACAGTAAGATTTCAGGTAAATGTAACAAACTGCTGATGAAGGTAAAAAAAGAAAAGTACGTTTACATTTTAAGATTTGTCTTTCATTAAAGAGACACTCCACTGCCCAATTGAAATAAGAATAACCGTTTAGTAGATATACCCCGATGAAAACATGTATGCATTTAATTCTGCATTTTTTTAATTGGTGGTATAACATTAAGGGTAAAAGCTGCAGATCGCTTGTCTACTGCCTTTGCAAGTTCTCACATTCTAACCCCACCCAGACTTTCTGTGGCTGTCCAATCACAGACCTTCCAAAGCAACTCAATGAGAAGTCTTTGCAAGGCAGGTGCACTGGTAATTGCTGCCGCTTGAGTTTAGCTCCACTGAGTTAAACAACCAGGATGTAACAGGACCAGTTGTCCGATTTACAGCCAGGGGGGTGTAACAAGGGTTAATTTATTAAAGTGAAAATTTATATTGAAATCTGCATTTAGTTGTAAAATGAATAAAAGAGTCACACTTTTCAAAAATAATTCACTTCGGCAATCTAAAGTGCTGGAAGCCACTGGTATAGAGGATGTTAATGATGTTAAAGAAGGTCAGGAGGTTGAATAAGCCAATTTTAGTAGAGTTACCTATTCTCCAGCCCGAATCCCTATGAGCATTTACATAACTGGAGGTTTTTTAGTATCACTCCAATTGCCATTTAAGTGTAGGTTCACCTGTCACGTCAAGACAAAATCTCTTAGGTAAGTCCTCCATTGGACACCTCATTTACCCTATAATTCTTGCACATCAGAGCACTATTTGCTTTTGATTCCAATATATTAATCATAAGACTGTAAGCTCATTTGAGCAGGGTCCTCTTCAACCTATCATTCCTACAAGTTTTCTTGTAATTGTCCTATTTATAGTTAAATCCCCTCTCTCATAATATTGTAATGCCCTACGGAATCTGTTGGCTCTATATAAATGCTGATGATAATAGCCCAAGCAAATCCTTTCCAGGGTACCCTAACCTATGTTGGAGGTGTACCACAAACCTCCAATCCACATACGGTGGTATTGCCCCCTAAATACCACAATCTGCATTTTGGAAGACTGTTTGCACAAATATTGAGACCATAGTCGGGGTAAGATGCCTTTTACTTCTGAGACTTTTACTGAAACTCTCCACACTACCCTTATACACACATAAGAAAATGACTCACAAAACACAAAAATATTTGCTCCTAGTGCTCAGCAATGGTTAAAGAGAGTTGAAGAAATTCATACTGAAAGTCATGATTGCTTCTCTTATTTTGACAAAAATAAATAAAAAAAATGAATATGTGTCCACTCTGTCTCCTTGAATGTAATACATGGTCATCCCCTCACAAATCTATCCCCTGTTATAAGCTTGTGTGTTAAAAAAAACGTGTAAGTGCCTTACTAGTCTGTTAAGTCCCCCTTTCCCATGTATACCCCCTCTTCCTCTCCCCTCCCCCCCCCCCCATCTTCCCCACTTAATTCCTGTTTTTCATTTGTGTTTTTCTTTTCGCTGTGTCTTACTTGGATTTTTTTATTGGCCAGGAGTGGTGCCCTTCAGAGTCAGTGCACTTTTCTGTCAATGGATGGGATCTCAACAGCAATCAAAAACATATATAAATATTATGAAATCTCTCTCTATGTGGACACCTGTCCAACTCTAATTTCTTGATTTAATTCTATGTCTTTCATCGAAAAAAATTCTAACTAAAGATAAAAAAAGGATTTATTATACATTTGATGTAGATGTAACAAATGTCCAGAGTAGGCTCCAGTTATTGACGTTCAACCAGCATATTTTCTATGCCTCCTCAATAAAACTTGTTTTGCAATAGATAGCATGGTAAGGTTAACAAGATGGGCAAGATACATTTACCCTCAGTAGGATACTTTTACCCTCAATATATATAAGCAAAAAGGTTATGGTGAGTAAAAAATTGTGATTGAAAACCCCTTCCACCTGAAGTCTGTGGATAGTTAATACAATGGTAAACAAAAAACTGCATACCAGTCAAGCCATAAGACTTTTCTGTGGGCTTGACTGGTGTGCAGATTATTGTTTAACATTGTGATTTATATATATATATATATACATATATATGAAAGGAAGTAGTCTTGGCACTCACCCTATTTCAGTGACAAAAAAAAATTTTTTTGCCTGGGTGAAAAAGACCCTACAGGGGTCGAAAAGTCGATCACAGACTTTATCTGCACATGTAATTTGCACCAGTAAATAAACGAATCATCGTATCAAGTGCACCTTTTTTCCAAATTTTTGGTCTATATTTATATAATTATATCCAGAATCTGGCACTCTACCTTAAAATTATTGTCCATCAAAAAAACGCCTCGGTGCTGCAGGGCGTGGATACACAGAGAAATGATGAAATAGAGCACTCCAGAGGACTTGTTGATGAAATTTTTATCAGTGTTGAAGAAAATCGACGTTTCGACCCGCAGGTCTTTATCAAGATCTTGATAAAGACCTGCGGGTCGAAATGTCGATTTTCTTCAACACTGATAAAAATTTAATCAACAAGTCCTCTGGAGTGCTCTATTTCACCATTTCTCTCTCTCTCTCTCTCTCTATATATATATATATATATATATATATATATATATATATATATATACGAATATCCTAAACCTGGAGGGCTGCACTCGGAACATGCATACATTATAGGGAGCTGCTGTGGCCAATATATACAACATACAAAATACACAATCCAGCGCACTCGCTTATTCACTAAACAATGATTTCAAACCTCACAGATTGTAATAGTTTTATTTAAGAACACCTCACCTCAAGTAATTGGGGTTTAGTTACATAATAAGAGATATATTGCATAAGCCTGTCAGCTTTCTTGCTCAGATTCCATAAAGTTCAGTAAACGTTACAGTTCCCTACAGGAACTTTCATCAGGATAGAATAAAGACAAAGTGGTAAATGACTAGCTTTATATAGGACAGCTAACAGGCTTCCACTTACCTGCACACCTGGTCTCACTCCATTAGGTTGATCAGTCCAACCTGTGTGCCCGGGAGCTAGTGTATGACGTGGCGGGATTCCTCCCCTCTCTGCAGTTTGGCTATACACTCCATTAGCATTTCCCAGCACCGTTGTGTCTCCTAGGAGACCAATGACGCGATGTCGCCATTGGCTCCTAGATCGCATACGGGTGCTTGCAGGAGACATACTCCACATCACTGCCTACCTATCGATCTGTGATACACTGCTTCTCCATGTCAATTAAAGGGGAACGAGCAGCCCATGGAGGATAAACCTAGGGGACAGATATACATGAAAATAATACACTTAAACATAAGATTCCTTGTTATCTATGAAGAGGTCTGTGATGGTTTAAAAAAAAAAAAAAAGATAATGTGACTACAGTATATAAGACAAGTTTGCATAGGTCACTACAAGTGAACAAAAAGCTGTGAAAAATATATATTTTTTAAATATATATATGTAAATATATAAAGTGTGTTATTATGTTTACATTACACATTGCTTGTATGTAGTTTTCTTTATAGTATTCACTCTGTTTATAAAGGCCATTCTTATCTTATGACTTCCCTACTTTACACATTGTGTAATCGTCAACATCTTTTTAATGATACATTGTTATATGCGTCAGCCAATCCTTGTCTTGAACTCATTAACATCTCTTTAAACCGTCTGTAGTATGGAAGCCATAAAATAATATATAGCTTTTATTTTTAGCACTGCGAAAGAGATAAATGGCCCTGTGCTGTCCTGTATAAATAATTATAAAAAATAAAAAAAATCTGTTGTAGCTTTAATTTAAACAATAATTTATCTATAACTTGGCTGGTTGCTTTTTCATTGTCTAAATGCATTTCATGATGCTGTGTTCTTGCTTTCAGAAGTAAATAAAATATATTTTGGAATGAGTTATTTTTCAGTAGCCCAGTAAATTCTCCAAGATAATCCCTGAGATCTCCGAGATCCCCCACTTTAAAGGGGAAAAAGATCATTATCATTATTATTAATGATAATAACAATAATAATTGAGTGCCAACGTATTCCACTGCACTATAGAATGGGTATCTTTCTCAAAATCATTTTAAGATGCCTCCCAGTATCACCCATAAAATGAATAACATTTCTATACATTTTGGTACATAAATATTCTTAAATAGTGGTTACTACCTGGACCAACACAATCTCATTCAGTCTGGATTGGATTCCAAATCATATTATTGCACAAAATATTTTTTCTTTCTAAACAAAAACTTTTGTTGAAGTGGATTATAGTTTTACAATTGATTCAGGTGTTCAAATTTCAACTGCTGTAGCACTCACACGTAATTAATAAAAATGCCCATTTCTATTGAAATCTGCACTTTTTGTAAAACAAAAATAAAAAATAAGACACATTCTTCACACCTAAAGCATTTCCCCAAGGTAAAGTGCTTTAGTGGTCTGGAGTGTGCCTTTAAACCTACTCTAGAAAATACATATCTTGTCACTCTAAAAGTGTTTCATAAAAAAGTTTTAAAAAGTTTATAGGACCTTTCTAAAATATAATATAATACCGTTCTTTAATATAATATTATATTATTTTTGTTTCACCTACATTATATAACGAAACATATAACATACTAACATAAAAAAAATCATTTTTTGTTTATTGCAAAATACTACAATGCAAGTGCCGTGTGCGTATTGAATCAATGTTTTCCTACGGTAAAATAGCTGACACTGGGCATCCTCATTCAGAGCGTGAAGACGTCCAGCATCAGTTACTGGACCAAAAGTGTGTTAACTGCCAGGAAGCGCCTCCAGAGGCTGTCTGGTAGTCAGCCACTGAAGGCTGACTTAGTGCTGCAAGGTACAAATTGCAGTTTCTCTGAAACTGCAACATTTTACATTGCGGTACAAAGTGCAATAAGGACACTGTACCCAGACCACTTAAATGAGCTGAAGTGGTCTGGGTGCCTATAGTGTCCCTTTAAGCTTTAATATAAATCTGTCTGATAGAATGTGGGCTTAACATAACATATTATATATATATTTATATATTGTTTCTGCTTTTTGTGTTGTTAATTCAATGCAATATAAAGTGCATAGATTTAACATGAATATACTGTAGTTTAAATGTTGACCTCTAATCTCAGATTAAAATGTTTTATAGTTTTAATAGTCTTAGAACTATTCTTATAATTGTATTTGAATCCTCGGCTAGTCTGAAAATGCTTTCAGTGCGCATTATGAATGACAATCTATAATTCCATCTTTTTTTCTATTGCAGGCTTGTACATGGCTTCAGGAAGAAATGGGACCAGATTCTGAGCCGATAGTTATTGTAAGATTTTTAGGATCCACAGAAATGAGTTCTGATTTAAGTTATTTGCTGCAAAGCCTATGTGAACAATTGGCTGTGAACTACAGATGTTTACTACAGAACCTTCCCAAAAAGGTTCTGGATCTTCGTGAACTCTTTTTAAATTTATTGAATGAGTCTTCTTTTCCTAGACCTCTGATTATTGTATTAGATAGCCTAGAGCAACTTACAGATAATGACGATGCTAGAAAACTTTGGTGGTTGCCTATTCATCTTCCACGTACAGTTCGTATAATCATCTCAACACTGCCAAACAAGCATGGAATCCTCCAAAAACTAAGGTGCCTTATTCACAATGAGGACAATTATATAGAACTTATTCCTAGGGACAGAAAAATGTGCAGCCAAATACTTAAGCATCAGCTACTTCGAGTTAAAAGAAAAGTAACATCAGGTCAACAAATCTATGTCAATGAAGCATTTTCAAGGTGCACTCTTCCCATGTTTGTGAATTTAACCTTTAGAGAGGTTAGAAACTGGAGATCTCATAAAGATGTAAACGATTCAACTCTTTGTGTCACTGTTCATGAAAACATACAACATTTATTTTGGTCACTTGAAAGCAAATGTGGGCCAAGATTGGTATCAAGAGCACTTGGTTACATTACAATGGCAAAAACAGGACTGAGCGAAGTGGAACTTGAAGACATTCTGGCTCTTGATAACAGTGTCATGAATGAGCTACTGGTCAACATGAAACTATCCAATCCATTAAGGATACCTTATAAATTTATTGCACACCTCAAGGAGGACCTTGCTGGATATCTAGTAGAGAGACATGTAAGAAATGTTACTCTTCTAGTCTGGTCTAACAGACACCTGCAGCTTATCGCTCAGAAATTGTACCTCCACAGTGATGATGATTTGCAAGAAATGCATACCAATATGGCAGAAT
Source organism: Pelobates fuscus (assembly GCF_036172605.1). Classification (NCBI taxonomy): domain Eukaryota; kingdom Metazoa; phylum Chordata; class Amphibia; order Anura; family Pelobatidae; genus Pelobates; species Pelobates fuscus. Next base: position 79,083,474 of record NC_086322.1, read on the forward strand.
ATTTTTTAGGTGTCTGGTCAGGGGGAAGGAAAAAAACATTCTACAGTCAACATAATTATTTTGAAAACTCTATCTCAAATGAAAGCAAAGGTATTGGTAATGAGGAGTCACACTACAATGATGATACTGAATTTGATAGACAAACACCTGAACAGCCTTGGGCTTTTCAGTGTAACCCACTGGAGCCCGACATATTTTTTGTCAACCATAGAAAAATGACAGAACTTCTACATCATTTGATAAGAAGTGGAATGACTGATGAACTCATGACAGGACTTACTATGAACTTTAGCTGGCTTTACACAATGATAAAAATAGGTCAGTTTGACCGGGCACTAACTGACATTGAGGTAGCATACAATTACTCACGGCAAAAAGAACTGAAGTTCCTTGCAAGCACTCTTCAAAGCATAAAAATCAAAATTCTAAAGTACCCAGGATCCCTCTCTGCTGAGCTACAGCAAATTCTTCTACCAGTTGTAAGTTCATTGCCTAAGTTTCGAAACCTTCTTTTGGAATGCGACAAAGATGGACCCAAATACTGTTCTATTGTCCCACTACATTCTTCCATGGATGTAACATATAGCCCAGAAAGACTCTTCTTGTCATCTAGCTCATGCCAAGTCACAGAGGTCATTCCTACTTCTAGCCCAAATGTAATAATCTCTGCCCTGGAAAATGGCTCCATCAGCACCTGGGATGTCGAATCTAGACAACTTCTTAGACAAATCACAACAACTCAATTTGTAATTATCGGCATGAAGCTTACAGCAGATGAAAAATATCTTGTGGTGTCAACAACAAACAACACTCTATTAATTTATGACAACCTTAACTCTTGCCTTTTGTCAGAAGTAGAAGTTAAAGGTTCCAAACATAGTGGAAGTGGAGGTGGATCAAATGTAATTAATGGTTTTACACTATCAAACACGCATGCACTTGCGTGGCTGGAGGCCAGTAAAGATGTTAATGTTATAGACTTACTTTATGGCTGGCCACTGTATAACTTTCATTGTTGGTATGAAGTAACATGCATTCAATGTTCTCCAGATGGTTTGTATGCATTCTGTGGTCAGTACCTCAATACCACCACTATATTTAATTTGGGTAGTGGAGAAAAATTGTCAACTGTAACATCTGAATTTTCAGGAGGGTTTGTAAAATGCATTCTTGTCCTTGATGCCACTCAAGAGGTGGTTATGATTGACAATGTAGGGAGCCTTTCTGTTTGGAACATTGAAGAAATAGCAAATCCCCAACTGACCGAGGAATTTGACTGTACCAAGGAAGACACAGAGGTTGTCAGCATTGAACTTTCTGAAGACCAAAGTGCAATTCTTATATGTAAAGCATTAAGCATTGAACTCTTGGATACACGCATGTGGAAGGTATCAGACAGGTTTAGAGCAAAATGCAACGAGAGATTCATAGCTGCCATACTTTCCAAAAATTGTGACTGTATAATTGCTTCTATGGAAAATACCTCATCCATTTTTGTGTGGCGTCGAGACACAGGGCAATGCATGGCAAGTTTACAAGAAATCTCAGGAAACATAGTAAAGTTAGTGAAATCAAGCCATCATAACTTACTTTTGTCCCTGACCATCAGCGGGGTTGTTTCAATTTGGGATATTGACATTTTAACAGCAATGTCCAACATTGACAAGACGGGAAGAGCTATTCAAATGATATTGGTGACTGGACGAGGAGATTATATTTATTCACTTGATGGATCTGAGTCAGTACAAAAGTGGAATTTTAACACAGGATTTATGGAATCTAATTTCAAACATGAGGGTTTAGTGGAGCATTGTGTGCTTACATCTACTGGAGACCTAATGGTGACTTCAGATGATAAATGTAACCAATATGTTTGGCACACTGGTACTGGAGAGAATCTCCTCCGAATTAGTGGGCAAAGGATATCCGAGCTACTGATTACTCATAATGATCAATTCATTGTGTCTCTTTGTGAACAAAATGCATCTAGGGTGTGGAGACTTGCAACAGGGCATAAAGTTTGTAATATTTTAGCTGCCTTAAAGAATGCACTTATAACAACTGCAAATACTTTTGTGGTTGGCATGACAAAGAACAAATTGTTAGCGGTTAGTTTATGGACAGGAAGTATAACAAAAAAATACTGTTGTGATGATGGTGCAACAATTGTTAACTTTAAATTGATTCCTGACTGTCCAGAATTTGTCGTTTTCATGACATCCATTGAAACTGTGAATGTCTGGAGTCTTGCCGAGGAAACAATTTGCAGACGATTACAGCTCCCGTGCAACTTCTTGAAAAACCTTGATGATTTTCAGATCTCCCCAAATGGAAAACTTGGGATAATAACACATGGTGATGAAAAAATCAATGTTCTTGATTTACACAGTGGCAAGGTTCGAGTTGTGCATGCATCAGGAATAATTTGGAAGCATAGTTTGTCCTGTGATGGGCGCTATCTTGTTTACATTTGTTTCCGTGGTGGAGAAGAAGATGAGGATAATTCTGTCTCAAGTTTAATTGTGATGAGACTTGCAGATGGAAAAAGCATTGGTGCTTGCTCATTATACAAAATGCCAACTTTTCTAGCTCTTTCACAGAGGCACCTTAACATTATTGTGGGTTTTGATGATGGGAGCCTTGGTACTTACACGGTAGTTGACCGTGTTGACGCTACACTGAAAATCAAAATTGCCACATCAAATAGCCGTCAGATTTTCAGTACCAAGCCACATATATTCAGACCCAAGTGCAATAATTGTAACTTTAAAATCACACCTGACTGTTTATGGAGGGAGTCTACCGAAGTGTTTGCTAGAGACAGCCCCATCACAGTTTCTGACTCGGGAGAAGGAACTGAGACAACTCCTACCAAAAAGCATAATTTTTGTTATGAAAAAATGTGCTCTGCTATTGACTGTAGAGGACAGAGTTACAATGAGAGTTAAGATCTCAATACAGATGACTGTTCTTCATGTTTACACTTCATAGCCCAGTGGGAAAGAACTATGGATTTTTTTTCAATGTTTTGTTTATTTATTTAATGGTACATATGAATTTGTTTCATTAGAAGATTAATAAAATCATCAGCAACACTGTTAGAATGTTTAGGGAAAAAAAACATAAGCCTCTCTTTTGAGAACACTTACTTAGTCCAAGGATATGTTTCACAGGGCTGTAGTTTAACATTATTAGCAATATTATCAGTCGCAGTGACATTCAATATGTTGAGTAAAGTTTGGTATTAGAAAAATAAATGACACATTTATTATGTGTTTGACTATGTGCCCATTCACAGTTGTATGGTCCAGGTAGTATCAAGCATGGCAGTACTTTGTTAGAAAATGTTTGTGCTATTTATGAATGTATCCCAAATAATACAAATGAATTACTTGTCCGCACACTGATAATGCCATAGAGCGTGGATAACTGTAATCTAGAAAAATGCTGCAATCAAGATTACAAAACCAGTAAAACAAAAGCGAACACATGTGCGTAGCAAATGTCGACAGACCTAATAAAGCATACTCAATACGATGTCTACTTTGGAATGTCAGAGTTGAACAAATAGGGTTGACCTTACAGCTCTCATAAATGTACTTTTAGTATATGTTACAATATGTGATACTGCTCTTTTAATTATCTACCCAGTTTAATTTTACAGTAAGAAATATTAAGAATTGATTTGTCTGACAGCAAGTAACCTATCCAGTTATATTTCAAAAATATAATGGAATGCCAAAATAAAATCCCTGAAATATCATTTTTCTGGACCTGGTATAGTTTCATTTCGCGTGCTATCTGCCTTACAATTTCTGTTACTTTCTGTGTTACACGCAGATCAGATGACCAACAGAGTACTCTGGGATTAACATAATAACTGCATACTATAAAAATATATATTATTATAGAAAATCTAATAATATATCCAAAGGTTCTATACTATTTTGAATTTATAGTGAGTTTCGTACTTCTCTTTGCGCTAAATGATGTGTGTAACATTCAGCCATGGACTGTTCAAGACCTTTTCTACAACTTGTTTAAATCCAGAAGTTATCAAGTGTTTAAAACTTAACTAAAAAAAAATCTTCTATGAATATTCTGTTATCAAGAAAAAAAAATATGATATAAACCTCAGATAATGTATGTATCATACAGCATGTCCTTTCATTGCATAAAAAAAGGACTTAATCGAAATGTGCTTGTGTGAAGCCAGATCTCTGCTTGTCAAGATTTCGAGGCTGCGAATGCCTTGCTAAGGTATTAAGTCAGAATAGCTATCATGTAGCCCTTCGTCTGTTGTAGAACTGCAATTGCCATGATGCTTTGCCAGCATTTTAGCAAAGCATCACAAGTGCTGTTGTTTCCATGGCGATATTGAGAATTGAAGTTCTGTAACAGCTGTAGGGACTCTGCTGTTCTAAGTGCTATGTATGTTTAGTGTGTAATAACCAATGGCGTATCAAGTGATCTGAATGTTTTTTTTCCTAATCTTGTTTGCAATCGATAGATGCTATTGAATGTTTTTATGTAAACTTTGTATTGTTGGGAAGATTTACCCAAGCAGAGATTTATATTTTCATAAATGTTTAACTTAGCTACCTTTTGTTACAAAGTTATTAAATGAATTCTCTATTGCAGTCTTAAAAAAAAATATACAGTCTTGTGAATGGATTGTTTGTACAAATAAAGCAAGCAAATTATATTGACAATATTCTGTCTATTTTATTTGTGTTCTACAGAATGGGAGTTTAAAAAAATTAAAAAATATGAGCTAACAGAGCTACTTCAAGTCTTCTTTGCATCTATTGCACAATTTCTATTTTATATAACACTAAAGAGATCTGATTGGTGACTTGTGCAAAACTGGGGGCACAAACTAGAAATGCAGGAATTATTACATACTGATTTAATGTTGAATGTTAAAGGGAATCTTTAAGCACCAACTGTATCTCAATAATTGTAAGCCTTCATGTTTAGTGTTGCTGAACACTTTGAATGTTTCTCATGGAGAACATTGCATTCAGTGTTTCTTTATGAGAAGCATCTGATTGGCTGAACATAACAATTATGCCCACTAGGTTCCCAAAGCTATTAATGATCCTGAATGGCTCAAAGTGTTAAAATTACAAATGCAACCTTAGAACAGTTATGCTGTACCGTTCGTGCGGTGAGTGCTTAAAGGGACACAATAGTCACCAAAACAGCTTCAGTGTAAAGGAACACTATAGGTTCAGGAACACAAACATGTATTTCTGACCCTATAAAATTAAAATCACTGTCTAGCCCCTCTTGCCCCCTAAATATAGTAAAATCTTACCTTTATTCCTGTCTGCTGGTGCTGGCTCTGCCCCTGATCTGCCTCCTTGACTGACATCATCAGAAGTGATGATCTCAGCCAGTCACATAGGAAAGCATTGGATTGGCTGAGATTGTACATTCTGTTGATTTCACCCACCGAGGCGGGCCAGAGATGTAGCCAAACCTCGCTCTTGACAATTAGCATCTCCTCACAATGCATTGAACCGATACATCTCTATGAGGAAAGTTCTGTGTCTCCGTGCAGAGGGTGGAAATACTGCATGCCATTCACACTGTGCAACACTGCCCCAGGAAGCACCTCTAGTAGCCATCTAAGGAGTAATCACTGGATGTGTCCCTAGGCTGTAATGTAAATACTACCTTTTCTCTGAAAAGAAAATGTTAACTGCAAAAAGCCTGCAGGTACTGACTATACTCACCAGAAAAACTACATTAAGCTGTAGTTGTTCTGGTGACTATAGTATCCCTTTAATAAAGCCATTTGGGTGTATCGGTCGTGGTCCTGCAGTCTCATTGCTCAATTCTCTGCAATTTAGGAGTTAAATCACTTTGGTTTCTGTTCATGCAGCCCTAGCCATACTTTCCCTGACTGTGACTTACAGCTAGGGAAAGTGTGGCTGTAAGTTACAGCCAGGGAAGTGTGGTTAGGGTTGCATGAAAAAAATGGTTTAACTTTCAATCAGATGTTAACTTGCTTTAGTTGTTTGTATATCCTGCTCTTTAAATTGAAGGTGGCTTCTGCATAGTCTAAACTGCTATTAACAAATCTGGAGATAAGGAATTCTAAATTATTGTGCAATGAAGGAAGTTTAAACATTAGATGTCACTATACAGGAAGTGTTTGGAAAGACTGTGTAAGTCACGTGCAGGGCGGTGTGACTAGGGCTGAAGACGCAAAGGGATTAAACTCCTAAATGGCAAAGAATGAAGCAGTGAGACTGCAGGAGAATGATATGTACACCAAAACTGGTTCAAGTTAAAGTTGCTTTGGTGCCTATAGTGTCCCTTTAAATATTATATGTCACATGTAAAAAGCCTGTAAAATGTTGTCATTATTTTCTTTGTCATTATTTTCTCTGGACAGCAACGCCCAAAAGTAGGAGAATTCTGATTACTGTAACAGCAGGAATAAATATCCCTCAAAACATAAATGACAAGAAGAATATGTTAGAAAACAAATTGTCAATTTCTTCAAAACTATCTAAGCATGCCATGTGGAAACCTTAGCAACACTTCTCCTTTTTAGGCAAAACAAGGAAATAATAATAAAAATATAAAAGGATTAACCAGGAAATGTACATTTAGCTTTTTGCTTCTACTTCCTCACCCAGATACTATTATAATCCAATGTAATGGCTCTCAATTTATGAAAGCTTGAGTTGACCTTTGCTTTGCTGTATAACTCTGACTACTCATTAAAGGGGCACTTGAGGCTGAAGTTAATTTACATCAATTTATAAACATCAAAAACTAATAAAAAATATACTCACAATTGAAGTGGTTACGTTCTCAGGTGTATTGTTAGCTTATCCATTTTCACTTTACATTCGCAATTCTCTGGTGAATTCCTACCACAGATTCAGTGAGGTAGACCATTGCAGAGGGTAATCTATCAAAGGCGAAGTTGCTCAAATAGAGGGGAACTTCGACAGTGGGAAAGAGTTGACTAAGAAAATAAAAACCTTAGATGTAAGGTGGAGATGTTTGGAGCTAAAGGCCAAGACAGGAACCCACATTGTCCTCTAGCATACACTAACACGAGCAGGGATATTTTTTTTTTTTTTATATAGTAACACATATCCCTAATAATGATTGATACAGGGCTGCCTTTATCAAAATAATCACATTATCTTGAAATGTTATGTGGTCAAAAATATTTCTGTTTACAACTAAAATGTGCCTGATAGAAGTGGAAAATATTTATTTAGTTTTTCTGTTGAGGTGCATTTTTTTTTATTATGCAATTTAATTTGTTTGCTTCTCTGCATCATTGTGACCCACTATTCTGCACTCATTCCCTTCTCTGTTATTGTCCTGCTAAAACAAAGGAAACATGAAAAGTTTCTGAGAGATCATAAAGATTTCAAAACAGGGAATATCTATAGAAAAACCCAAAGGAGGAGACGGGTTGACAGAGACCAGGTGTCCACCTCTGAGTATGAGACCAGCGGGTCTGATACAGATTCGCAGGCAACCCCTTCCACCTCAAATGAGCAGAATAGAAGCATCCTCAAAAAGGGAGTCACTTTTTTAGAAGTGACACAGGGCGGAGAACGCCCTCTAGTGAGGCCAAGACCCAGGAGACAGTCCAATCGGAGAAATCGATACTAGATAAAGATCAAGTCGTTAATTTATCACAACACACCCTGACCCAAGTAGAGTTAGACCTATTGAGAAGAGGTCTCTCATTTATCCCAGTCCCACATTTTGATAAATTTGACTGGGTGAAGGACATTAACTTATTTGCATGGAAACTCTCACTTCGTAAAACTAAAATGTGCCTGATAGAAGTGGAAAATATTTATTTAGTTTTTCTGTTGAGGTGCATTTTTTTTTATTATGCAATTTAATTTGTTTGCTTCTCCACAAATATATTTTGAAAGCATACATTTGGTCTGCAATGTCCCATCAGGCAGCAAGATAGAAGCAAAGCTATACCACTTTTAATGGAATGGGAAAACATGGGAGCATTTAAAGTTAATTGAAAGTTGTTTAGGTTTCATTTACCCTACACTCCCCACTTAATTCTGCATCATCGTGACCCACTATTCTGCACTCATTCCCTTCTCTGTTATTGTCCTGCTTTCTTGCTAAACATACCATCAAGTCATTCTTTTATAGCTAAGATTCTTCTGCTGACTTTTCATACTCAGCAAACAAGCCTTTATGGAACACTCCAATCACTATAACCATTGCAGCCTACTGTGGTGGGTATGGTTCAAGGAGTGCCCAGGCACCCACCCACTGCATACAGAAGGGCATTTAAAGCTAAAGCTAAAACTGACCCTTTTTAATGTAATTCCACCTTTAAATAAAGAAAATTGTAAAGGTCAGATTACCTTTGGGGATCACACAGGTGAAATTTTTACTATGGCAGGTTTCCTTTCAAACAAAAAGGACTCCTCTATGTGGTGTCAGGATGCAGATCTAGTATTCTCCGAGTCTACGTTAAATCAAGACGAACCAAACTACACTTTAGTGGCAGGGTTCAATTCACTTTCCAACTTGTATAAACAACAAATAAGAACCAGTTGGGAAATTGCCTCACTGGAAAATTACCTTAAAAAAAGGCTCATACCTAGGGGCCTAAGGGTACCTACTACTCCTACCAACCATATTGATGAAAGAATGGGAGGAAGCTGCAGGTGAATGTTCAGCCCGCTTAATGCAAATTATTTGCAAATACGAGAAGAAAAATATACTAGAGGTAGAGGGAAAAATAGATAAAGAGATCGAGAAAATTGATCAATTTAAATTAGACCCGTCTTTCCCCTCAAATGAAAGTAAATTACAAAACAATCTAGATAGATATCAAGCTATGATTAAACAAAGGAAACATGAAAAGTTTCTGAGAGATCATAAAGATTTCAAAACAGGGAATATCTATAGATAAACCCAAAGGAGGAGACGGGTTGACAGAGACCAGGTGTCCACCTCTGAGTATGAGACCAGCGGGTCTGATACAGATTCGCAGGCAACCCCTTCCACCTCAAATGAGCAGAATAGAAGCATCCTCAAAAAGGGAGTCACTTTTTTAGAAGTGACACAGGGCGGAGAACGCCCTCTAGTGAGGCCAAGACCCAGGAGACAGTCCAATCGGAGAAATCGATACTAGATAAAGATCAAGTCGTTAATTTATCACAACACACCCTGACCCAAGTAGAGTTAGACCTATTGAGAGGAGGTCTCTCATTTATCCCAGTCCCACATTTTGATAAATTTAACTGGGTGAAGGACATTAACTTATTTGCATGGAAACTCTCACTTCGTAAAACTTGTGTTTTAAACAACGAAAAAAAAAGGCCAAAGCACTGGGGCTGGAACTTAAGGACTATCAGCTTACTCTAATGCTAGCTGAATTATTGGAGGAAAGTAACCCCTCTGAAAGGGATCAAGGTTCACTTACAAATCTTAGCCGTAAAAGTGAATATTGTCCACGATTGGGAGATTTCAAATATGTGGAAACGTTTGTAGAAATGCTGTGTAAAGAAATTGAGAACCTGTCCATTGAACATCTTAGCTTCAAATCTAATTCAAATCTACCACAAAGTGAGGCACAGGCTCTCAAAAACTTACAAACAAAAAAGGAGATAACAATTAAATCCTCTGATAAAGAGGAAATATTGTTATTCTTGATACTACACACTATGTCTATATTACCAAGAAAATACTTACTGACGTTACAAAATATCAAATTTTAAAAACAGATCCCATTAAAGTATTTTTGGAGAATTTGAAGCTGATTCTACAGAGGGGACTTAAGGATAATCTAATATCTAAAAAAGAGTATGATTTCATGTAAATCCACGTATACCCACATTCTATAGCCTACCAAAAATTCATAAAAAACATCAAGAATTAACAGGTAGGCCTATAGTGTCGGGTAACAATAGCATGACACAAAATGTTAGTATTTACCTGGACCATATCTTAAGACCTCTGGTGGTAAAGCTTCCCTCTTATCTAAGGGACACAAAACAAACATTGTTCCATTTAAACACACTGAAGATGTCCACATGTTCTATTCTTTGCAGTTTAGATGTGGAATCACTGTATAGCTCGATCCCCCACGCTTTAGGATTAAGGCATATACGTTACTTTCTACAACAGAGGGGTACACATCTCGAGGAACACAGTGATTTCATCATCGAACTGTTACAGTTTGTCTTGACACACAATTTCTTTATCTTCGATGGTACATACTACCACCAGGTGCAGGGCACAGCTATGGGGATGTCTTGTGCGCCCTCATATGCCAACCTGCACCTGGGTTGGTGGGAAGAAAAAATTGTGTTTAGTGACAAATCCAAGGAATTCACTCGATATATATTCTCTCTTGCAAGAGATATATCGATGATATTATGATAGTCTGGAACAGTACACCTGAAGATTTCTCTCAATTTGTACAATACCTTAATAGGAATGATCTGAATTTAAGATTTACCTTTGAAATGGGGAAACCATCGCTTAGTTTCTTAGATCTTACCTTGATCCCGGAGCCTAATGGTACAATAAAAACTGACCTCTATAGGAAGAGTACAGCTACCAATAGTTTATTGAATTGGGAGAGTCATCACCCGACCCCGTTAAAAAGAGAAATACCGATTGGACAATATTTGCGCCTCAGGCGAAATTGTTCCGACATGGAAGATTTTAAAATGAGAGCTAAGGAGCTACGAGCAATATTTAGAGCTAAAGGATACCCCCACAAATGTCTAAAAAGGGCGTACCATAGAGCTCTAATTACAGATCGAAAAGATCTTATAAAGGAAGATCTACATCCCACAAGCCGTACCAACTTTGATTCTAAGCAACTGAGATGTCTTGCCACGTACGATGCAGGGTGGGAACATGTCAAGAGGATTCTAAATAGATATTGGCCGCTACTTAGACAAGATGAACATTACCATGCAACCATGGTGGCACGAAGGGGCAAAAACATCAGAGATTCTTTAGTGCATAGCCACTTTAAACGGTCGACAACAACTTCGACACATAGGCTGTCTAATAAACTCCTGGGGACCTACAGATGTGGTCGCTGTAAAGCGTGTAACTATATCTGTAAGGACTCTAAGAGTTTCCACAATAGCTCCAAGTCAGATATCTTCCATCCAAACTCCTTTTTCAACTGCAATACAAAGGGACTGGTTCATTTGATAATATGCCAATGTGAGAAGTTATATGTGGGAAAGACTTTTAGACCATTTAAAAGACGAATCCTAGAACATATTAATTCCGTCAAATCCAAGAGACACATTGAAACCTCAGTATCCAGACATGTAAAAAACTTTCATCAAAGTGATCATACGGTACTCAAATTTTTGGGTATTGAACAGATTAAACTGGATCAAAGGAAAGGTAGTCTGGATAAACTTCTGAGGAGACGAGAGTGTTTCTGGATATACCGCCTCAATACATTGTCACCAGCATGGTTGAATGAAGGTTTTACATATTCTCTCTTCATTAGTGATCTCTAAAAGTAAATATAACACAATCTAACAAAGTAATAGGGACAGTATTGGTATACTGTGACTCTGGAATTTGAATTTTCTATTCACTCCTTTTGAATATTTCACCATTATATTCTCTTTTAAGGAAATACCTCTTTCCCCTTTAAACAATTTGATGTTAATTCCCCTGCCTCTTCTCCCCTCATACCCCCCCCCCCCCCTTCCGATCCCTTTACATAGAGAACTCCCAATATGAAGTTACTATAGGAACAGCATAAGTCTCACATGGATATTTGGAACATAATAAATGTGATATTCATCTTACTAAGATTTCATGTCTGCATTTGAATATTAGGCTAACTCTAAGGCCAGTATGCTTTGTAATTGTATGACTCAGAACCAGTTGAATTAACAACAGATTTGATTAACAAAAGGTTAAGTGATGATAAAAGTGAAAAGAATATGGATATGAGTATCCCTATATACATTGGATAACCCACTTAGCCGTATATTGTTAGATCAATCTACACAGCAGAAGGTAGGATTTGAATTAGATTAGCAATTCTAAGACTAGAATACATATATAATTCTTCATATATGATTCCACGGCCGGAGTTAGGAGGAGCCGCCACAAAATGTTTGACAGCTCCTCCCGCCCTAATACCGCCCCCATACACTCGGATGGGGGAACAGTGAGTCATCAATGGGAAGTTTTTTCCGGATCCAAGAAGGGGTGGTTCCATCAAGGAATGGTTAGTCCCCCCCCCCCCCTCATCCCCTCCCTCCTGTATGTAACCCAATCGGCTGCACGAGCGACGGGGAAAGAGGGAAGGGGCGGCGCTGGCCGCAATCAGATGGTCCTTCCCCTCCCACTTGCAGCCTGACTGGCTGCACGAATGACGTGGGAAGAAGGGGAGGAGCTATCGGCGGCGGACATGGGAGAGCTTCATCTTCGGCGCGCCTCTCCACACAGGTGTTAGTGGTTGCGGAGGCGATCAGAGGACGATTTTGATTGGCCAGGGGGGCTTTAAATCCTTGGCAGGAAGACAGGTATTTTCATACCCCTGACGAAGGTGCCATTTCACGCACCGAAACGCACGTCGGGTTCTTTTTTGTTGAGCACTTCACTCACTATGGGAGCACTAGGTGTCTAACACCTTTTATTTATTTATTTATTATTTTTTCTATCTAACTCGGAGCTTCATTTTTATGGGTTATTTTTCTAGCAAGGGGTAATCAGATGGACCTGGGCTTCTAGCTCATAGGGACAGCTTAGAACACCCACGAAGGTGTTTATTAGGAATTATAGGGACTTATTAGTCTAGTACCTCTCTTCCTATTTTCTGCTCCATTTATTCCAAAGTTTTTTCATTAGGTACTATATTTATATTGATAGCTGAGGATGGTGAGAGTTGCCTAATAATAGAAGTCTCTACCTACCAATTGTGGTTGATCCTATTTTATTGATGAATTGCTGCCCTATCAAGTCTCTGTAAGACTTCCACACTCCCTTATTGAATTGTCAATTTATGGAGGTGTTCTATAGTCCTTTAGTGTTTCTAGACTACAATATACCCCTTGCTATTTAGTTATTATTCCTACTGCATATTGTCTGTTCAATTTATCAATAAAGTTTTAATGATTTGATTCTCTACTGGCATGCTTTAGGATTAGATACAATTGCTATTTGTAGCACTCCTCTATGAACTTACTCCAAGTTTATGTTCCAGTACTAGTTACACTTCCTTTTAAGTGTCCACTGTAGTCTTTGCAACAAAACCAGATTAGGAGCCTCATTATATTGGGGGCCCCTTTAGTTCTTTATTCCAATTCCACCTTTAGCAGCATCATTAGCCAGTCCAGATCAAAGTTCTAGGCTGGCTAATGTCAATCATATGCAATGTTGGCATCTGATGTAAGCACACCGAGACTTCCCTGTCATCCCCTCAGTCTGTTCTCCATGCCCTTCCTCAACTCCATGGAGGGGGAGTGACATCACGCAAAGAGAATCGGGCTGCAGAGAGAAATTTGAGCACTTTGTGATGGAATAAAAGTGACTTTTAGTGTTACCTTTTTTACTATTTTGGTGTGGAGGACCACGTCAGAATAGGTTACGCTAGCCAATACCAGTGTTTTATGAATACACTGTTTTTTAGTTGGAGTAACCGTTTAAGAAAAGCTGTCCGTTGCTAGTAGTAACTAAAGAAATGTAGGATGTAGTCCGAAAAAGAATGTCTCTATCTGCTTATTTGCATGTTAAACTGGGATTACTGGGATAGTTGTGGAAACCAGATTCCTCAGAGTTTCTATGACCTATTCCGACTTGACACATGCAGGTGACACACAACAGTCATTTTTCTCTTTACCTACAAAAACATGTTTTTTTCTCCCTAATCCTCCAGTCATTTGCACCTTTCTTTTATTCAAATTGTTTATCTTTAATAGCACACACAAGTACTTTTCATGATTCTTTTCTTTCAGGAATTGTACCGGAGGATTGGAAAGGCAGATACGGTTCTTATATTCAAAAATGGTCCAAAATCCATGCCTGGAAGTTGTAGACCTGTGAACTTAACTTCTGTGGCAGGAAAAGTATTTGAAGGTTTCTTAAGGGATAATATCCAGGAATTCACTGTGAAGAACATTGTTATTAGCAAAAATCAGCATTGTTTTATCAAACATAGGTCATGCCAAGCTAACCTAATTGCATTCGATGAAGAAGTAAGTAGAAGTGTAGATTAGGGTGTACGCCCTCAGGTTTTTTATTTTACTTACCTGGTAAGAGGTGAAATACGGTTGGACAGTCATATAGCGCAAATGCCAGGTTTAGTTTACGTTTTGTTTTGTTCACAACGTGTACATTTGGCTCAGTCCTTAAGGCGTTAAAGATAGAGTACTATGGCAGCTGGACAAAAACGGTAAGTGGTGGCCCCCACGGTTCTGCTCTGAGGCCTCTTCTACTTAACATATTTACAAATGATCTTGAAATAGGCATTGAACGTCAGGTGTCAGTGTTTGCAGATGACATAAAACTAGGTAAGGTAAAACAATGTGAGCAGGCTATTACTTCACTGCAGATTTAAATACATTAGGGACTGGGCTGACAAATGACAGATTCATATTTAATATTGATAAATGCAAAGTTATGCACTTCATTGTGAAGCCACTTATACCCTAAATGGTAGTGAATTAGGATAACAACACATGAGAAGGATTTTGGAATTGTTATAGGAAACTAACAACTAACTATGCAACCGATGGGCAATGTTAATCACCAGTTGCTAAGACCAGTAAGGTATTGTCATGCATAACATTTTGCACCGATTTTGAGAATCTGTTCTACAGAAGGATATTATGGCACTAAAAAAAGTGCAGAGCCGGGTTACAGAAGTAATAAAAGGACTGGGATATTTTATGAAGAAACGTTAACAAATTTAAAACTGTTTAGTTTAGAAAAACAGCACCACAGAGGGGATATGGTAACATTATTTAAATATATTCAGGACCAATACAAACCATTGTGTGGAAATCTAGTAAAAAAAAAATAAAAAAAAAACATAGGACACAAGGTCCTACATACAGACTGGAAGAAAGTAGATTAAGTCTAAGGGAAGGAAACATTTGTTTAGAATAAAAACATTAAAGATGTGCATTTATCTGCCTGAGAAGTGTTATCAGAGTGTGTACAGATGTTTAAACAGTAACTGGACGAATACTTACAAAACATAAAATTCAGGGATATAGGTGTGGGGTAACAGCTTCTTCATCCCATGAGAAATCTGGCAGCCATTCTGAGGTTGTAAAGAAATATTCTTCCTACTACAGTATGTTGTAAAATCAAAAAGTGCTTCAAACCGTTTTTTGCCTTCTTTTAGATCAACATCAAACACTGATTTGAGAAAGGCTGAACTTGATGGACACACATATTTTTCAACCTATATAACTATGTAACTATGGAGTTGGGCTAAAACAAATACAATTCCTTATCAAGCACTTTCAGAATACCTTTGAGGTCAAAACTTAATCAGGTTGTTTACTCTTTCTTTCTTATAAACATTTAATTGCAAACACATCTACCCCTACTTCCTGCTGATAGGGAGAGCTAAATTACAGTGGCTGAACTTTTGGGTTCATTCAAGGTCCATTTCTGATTTTTTTTTAAATTAATTTCCCTCCAATAGGGGCGGACCTGTAGGGTCTGAAAAGACCCCAATTGGCTCTTCCTGCAAGCCTCCTACAGCGCGATCACCGGCTGCAGAGAGTGATATCCACTGGGCCATGCAATCTGCACTGCACTAACCACAGTGAGAGCATCGTTGCTGCTGAGTGGAGCGCTCTGCACTATAAGGAATTCTGTATACCGATGTCAGCAAGAAAATCACTTTGTGATTTCAGCAAGGGATTTTTTCTGAAATCATCAAGGGGTTCCTTTGCTAATCATAATCCTAACCCTACTTCTGATTATTATATTATTGTTAGGATTAGCATTAGGGTTAGGATTAAGATAGAATAGAATTAGAGTTATGATAAAGATTAGAGTTTGGTTAAGGATTAGGGTAAGACTTTTTCTTAGGGTTAGGTTTAGGATTAGTAACAAAATTAGAATGTGACATAGATTTATCATTAGGGTTAACATGGGACAGGATTAGGACCAGCAAGGGGATTCATTTGCTGAAGTTGGCAGAGGGAATACTTATAACACTATGGCTAGGGTTAGCATTAGAGTTAGAATTAGGATTAACTGTAGGATTGACTACTTTGCAAAGGTATAAATGTGGGTATTGTTGTACTCAGGTGATATTGATGAGTACAGTTTAAGGAATATTATTACAGTCAGGGGCGGGCTGGGCCGGGGGGGCAGGGAGGCAATTGCCCCCCAGGCCGCCCTAAATATTTTTAAGACCGGCCGCTGCAGGGCCGGCCCTTTAAATGCTGCAGCCGCCTGAGCGCTCTGTAAAGAGCCTCAGGCGGCTGCAGCACAGTGTGATGAGACCAATCTCGCCACATTGCATTGGAGGAGCCTGGTTGCCCGCCTGCTGCCTTTGGACTATGGCCCTGGGAGATTGGGCCCTTTTAAAAAACGTATTCGGCCCTAACAGAGTGCATGTCACTCATTCTGGCCCTTTAAACACAGTAGGGCCATTCGGTACTTGCCCTGTGTGAGTGGTGATACCCCCAGATAGCTATGCCATGGAGCCTATTCATATAATGAAAGACTATGGGAAAGACTTTGGCTCCATGGCAATTAAACTGTATTTGTGTGGTATGCGTGCCATTCATCTAATATGTCCACTCAGACCTGAGCTATCTGGGGATATGTTACATGTCTGTGTTTAATGTATAAAAAGTAACTTTATGTATTTTAAAGTGTTTTACTGTCTTTGTGTAACCATGTGCTCAATGGAGTCTGCCTCTATCCCTGGATAATTGGATTACTTTCCCCCCCCCCCCCATTGTCTCCAGGATAGAGGCCTCTGTAAAACCTGTGTGAGCCAGATTTTGCCATGCTGCCAGCCAGGGCCCAAAAGATACTTTTACTAACTTTTGAACCCCTGGTCTGATTCAGATTTTTTATATGTTGTTCTCCTGAATGGATTGATTGTGGGTATGTATTTTTATGTGAATGTGATGTATGGTTTTAGAGTTATGAAAGTTGGGTAGAAAGTATGTTTTAACTGTATGTGTAATTGAGTTTCCTCTCAGGATAAGGGGAGGGAATATGTGGGATGTAACTGTGATGTGATTGGTTGTTTTGTACCTCTCTGTGGGCGGACCTGTATTTGCAACAACTGTAATAAAAACCAGACTGGGTGTGCCAGCACCTCAGACCACTGCTTGACCCTCAACACGGAGCCTTGTCTCGTTCTTGGGGGGATTCACTGTATGCTGCTGGAGATTGATTGCTAGGAGTGTAAGCTGATGTATGCTTTTCCTGTTCGTCTGCTAGCAGCTATTCGTGAGGTTCCAGTTTGGAGTGCTATTTTGTATCCAGTTCGGGAGTTTGGTGTTCTGCAGTACCTGTGCCTGTCTCTCAGAAAGGGGATTATCGCCTAAACGGATTTTAACCCCTTGTCCGCTGAAACGGTCCGTTACACACAGCTTCTTCCCTCCCCTCCTCTGTAGCGTGGCCGAGCTGCTCTCCGGTCCGCGGTGCACGGCCGGAGTGATAGGAAGGTGCACGCTCAGTGTGCACTTCCTGTCAGTCCGGCCGGTTACAGGAAACAGAAACTCCTGTTCCGCAGAGAGAGCAAGTGAAGGGGGGGAAAGAGTAAGTGGAGAGGGGAGAGAGTAAGTGAAGGGGGGAGAGTAAGTGAAGGGGGGAGTAACAGGAGGAGGGGGAGTAAGAAGAAGAAGGGGGTAAGAAGAACAAGGGGGGAGTAAGAAGAACACAGGGAGGGTGGGTGGTGAGGAGAACACTGGGAGGGGGGAGGTGAGGAGGACACAGGGAGGAGAGGGGGTAAGAAGAACACAGGGAGTGGGGAGGTGAGGAGGACACAGGGAGGAGAGGGGGTAAGAAGAACACAGGGAGGGGGAAGGTGAGGAGAACACAGGGAGGGGGGAAGTGAGGAGAACACAGGGAGGTGAAAAGAACACATGGAGGGTGGGTGAGAGTGAGAAGAGACCGCTAGGGGAGCGTGGGGGAGAGGAGAGACCACTAAGGGGCAGGGGAGAGCTCTAAAGGACAGAAGGGACAGCTCTATAGGACAGGGGGCAAGACAGGGAGCTATTTCACACTACATGCACACACACACACACACACAATGCATCCCTATACATACACAGAAACACACAATGCATCCCTACACACACAGAAACACAACATGCTTCCCTTACACACAGAGAAACACACAATGCATCCATTACACACACACAATGCAACCCTTACACACACATGGAAACACACACACTGCTTTTCTTACATACACACAGAAACACAATGCACCTCTTACACACACTCAATGCACACACTTACAGACACACACCTTGCATCCCTTAAGCATACAAACACAGATTCACGCAATGCATCCCTTACACACAACCAGAAACACACAATACATCCCTTATACACAAATACACACTGCTTCCACTACACACAAACACACTGCATCACCTGCACAAACTGGTATCCCTATACACTACATACCATAAGCACACATATTAGATCCTCTACAATAACACATAACACATCCCCTACACACTCCACTCCCTGTGAGCAAACTCATGGGTGGGTGGAACATATAAGTGGACTTATGAGTGGGCCTTGTGGGCATACTCACCGTCAGGCCCTGGGTCCCAGACCTTGAGCTGTGTAAGGGGCCCCCAAAAAACGGAGCTGTTTCCAATTCTCCCAGAACATTGAATTTTGTGACCACAGTTGCAAACAGCCTCCAGAGATCCTGGAGCCTGCGCTCTGACAACATTGAAAGTCAGAGCCGTGAAGGAGCGGGTATGGCAAAGAGCTACTGATTAGCATAACATCAATATCTGTTATAAAACCAGGAAAAGGTGGGCACCATTGCACTGATTTGGTGGTGCAATGGGCCACTTGACTGGTTTTGCCCCCCAGGCCTAAGGCTGCCAGCCCTCCCCTGATTACAGTGGCACACATCAGAATTTAAAAAATAACAGTAAACCTATGATGTGTATGTGAAATTTGTAAAATAAAAATTAATACACAGAGTTTGAAAAAAAATGGTGATATAAATGCTATAAAGCAACATTATATTAGAGTCCCCATAGTATCCTCATTGGCAAATAGTATGCATTTATGAAGAAATTTTGGACCTAAATCCATTTGTCCCTATTTTCTGTCTTACTCTCCCTCTTCTCTAGGAACTCCATAATATTGGTGTATCTTGCATCAGGTGTGCTTGAACTGGAACACTTGAAATACCTAAACTGGCTAGGGGTTTTCCGAGTGTCACATGTTAGAGTGTCTGCATGTTAGATGCTTTGCATCCTCTGGCACTGGAAACCTGCAGCATGTGGAGGGCAAGATGGGTTATTACAGTATCAGTAAATCCTACAGAAGAAAACATCATGCTGTATGTGAGTAAGCTGAAGCTTGGGCATCATTGGAACTTCCAACAAGACATAAATCCCAAGCATACCTCAAATTCCACCAAGGCTTCGTTGCAGAAGAAGTCCTGAAAAATTCTACAGTGGCAATCACACGCAGCTGACTTGAACCCCACAGAAAATCTCTGGTGGGATTTAAAGTAGGCGGTTGCAGCAAACCCAAGAATATTACTGAACTGGAGGCCATTGTTCATGAACAAAGATTACTCAGGAACACTGCCAGAAGCTGGTGTCTTGCTATCCATCTCTTTTGCACCAGGTCATAACAGCAGAAGGGTGCTCTACTGTGTACTAAAGAGGCTTGCCATGAAAAGATTGAATTATTTTGTAACTTGAGAAGTCATTATAGTCATTATAAGTAAAGAATTTCTGTTGAATTTAGGGGAAACCACTTGAAGCATTCTTGTTTGAGCTATTTCAATTGGTTTTGTTTGATTTATTTGTTGCTAAAAGTCTTGAATAATTTTGATTACAACTGTAAATGAGATACATTTTTCTTTTTAAAATTAAATTTTATGTGCAAAGGTTGCTATTAGTAAGTCATCAAAAATGTCTCATAACAGTCCCCACTCCCCAGCCACAACCCTAAATTTAACCCTTCAAGGAAAGAGGCAAATGTACAAGTTCTGAACCAAAACAAAACCTGGAATTTGAGCTATATGTCTGTTCTATAATAATTTACCTTTTTCATATTAATTTCACTAGTGGTGTATTTAGCCAAAGGCAAACTAGGCAATTGCCTTGGGCGGTACTAACCAGGGGGCGGCAAAAAATGCTGCACCCAAACGCCCACTCGGGCGTCCCCATTGTTCCCCTCTGTCATGGGAAAGTCCAAGACCTGACCTGCTGGCCATATGTAGATGAAATGTGATGCTCTTTCAAAAGAGCATAATCAGTTTGGGGCATGACAAGTATCCTTTAATTATTATTATTATTATTATTATTATTATTTATGAAGCTCCATTAAATTCTGCAGCGATGTACAATGGGATGACTATAATCAATCACTAACTGCTATTTAGCAGACATGCCCCTACTTGCGGCATGTCTCATATTGTCCCCCAAAGGCTTTTATTTGTCTCTTAGTTCAGGAGATTTCTCTCCTGAACTAAGCGTGCAGAATTAATTGAACCCCTCGGGGAATTGAGTTATGGAAGTGCTTCCATTTTTAACCTGTTACTTGCTGACATTAAGTGAGAGGTTAAAAATGAAATCAGTTTGCCCAAATTTTTTTTTTTAATGAAAATACGCAAACGCAATTCTAACGAAATCTGGTTCTTCCAAAGCGGTTTTTATTTTCGCCAAAATTATAGGACAAACTGAAATTTCCATCCGTGCGCAAGTCTACAAACAAGCAAACTGAAGTGGTGTGCCTATGGAGTTCAAGTGTGATATATGGTCAATATAGCCCTTCTAAAAAAAAAAAAAAAAAAAAAGGGTTAAGAATGAGGGAAAATAATAGAGCAGCACAAGACTGGGAGAAGAAATGACATACACGGGTAATTTGAAAAATGTTACAAAAATACACTCAGCAGCTGAAGGCTACAAAACAGACCTAATAATCCTCACTGTCCTGTTAAACCAGCATAAATCAGTCAAATGAAACCATAATTGTTTTGTTTTTCTTTTATTATGTAGCACATAGCCAGGTCCTGGTTCAATCTAGTTCTCCTCCAATGTGCAGGTAAAGGGTTACCTGGTGAGTCTAGGAAGTTGCAAATACAAAACTTTGAAAGACTTTATTTTCATGTGTCGTCACGTGATCACCTAATTCCTAGTTACACCACCTACAGTGCCTCATTAAGAGGTCATGCAAACTGCCGGCTGCTTCAGCCACTGTTACTCATTTCACATTCAAATCCAGGGAACTGGCTAAACTATGGGATTTTCCAAGAAAAGAGCTTCACATGCGGAAGAACAAGGATAAATCAAGTAGGAAATGTGCCTGATCCTTCAGCAGGTTCTGTGTACAGAGGGGTTAAGCAGGGGAGCTGTGATCAGCAGGTGAGGGTGTATGTACAGTAGTTCCAGATACCTTTTTTCAGTTGCTGTGAATCAGGTTGTTTATGAAGTTACAACCCCCTACAACTCCTATGATGCTTTTCGGTGGTGTTTGGTAGTTCCTTTAAAAGGCTGGGGGTCTGTTTTTTGGCCACCCCTTCTTGGAATTGCTACATAGTTCCCTGAGACACTTGTTACAGGTGATACATACAGTAACCATGCATAACAGCTAATGTATCCTTTGTTTTAGAATCTCTATCACTGTGTGTTTACATTACCTTACCTGGAATTTTTTTTTTGGGGGGGTTTGTTTTTTTTGGGGGGGGGAGGGGGGAAGGGTTTGCTTGTTTATGCTGGGCTTTTTTTTTGTAATTGTTAATGTAGACACGTGTTATCAGCTTAAACTGGTAACTAATTTTCTAATAATTTGTTATGTTTTTTAAAGTCCAGGAACATATGTGATGAGGAATTTAAAGCTAAAGTTTGATTATATGAATATTCATTTTCTGTATCTCTATTTATTACTGCACTTATTGCAATGTTACTAATCATCACTGCAGCATACTGCAATTAAAAGGTATACATTGCATAATACTTGATCAGATAACTTGTATCATGTATAGCCAACTTGTGGAAAACTGGCTCATTCTGATAGGATTTGGAGTCCACATATGTGGAGTGACACTGGGTGATAATGCATTTCAAGGGCGCTGTCCTATCAAGGCTCTGTTGGGTTAACTTGTTTGTTTTTCTGTGTGTGTATTTCCTGGAGTTATTCAATAAAATGTAAAGCATGTTTTGTAACCTGTCCTATTTAGTAAGACATGTATTAATCCGTCAAATAAATGTTTCTAAAGTTAATAATAGATCCCTGATAACACTGATTTGTAAATGTCAGTGTTCCATTCACTTACCCATTACTGTAGTAGGTACACTACATACCTGCTGCTGTACCCCATTGAATTATAAGTAAAATTACCTACATTTCAGGTTCCAATGCTGCTCTTCCACATTTATTTCAATTGATTAACCAGCCTCACAACTGTCACTTAACTACTTGAAGTGTTAATAGAATTAATTCCTTGAATTTGTAGGGATGTAGTGGGAGATCCCTTGTATGATGCTGACTTGTAATACTCTAGATACCAGACAGGCTGTTTTGGTTCTGGTCATTAAAAAGGCTTTCTGTAGTGGATTGGAGGCAATTAGGTAAATGTGCTTTGTTTTTATAATGCTTTCTGTGAACTGTTGTATTCACCCAGCTTGGAGTAAAGAACAGATTACTGTTGATTCTCATTTTCTCTCTCTGAATAGTTCTCAGAAGCTGTGTGTGACTGATAAATACCTCTGATTGTAGGGCCAGCTGGATATTGTACAGTTTCAAACTAAATATGATTGTAACTCTTATGTTTCAAGGAGAAAATGTTTGGAATTGCAGCCTGGTTGGAGATATGTAATGGTTGATTGGTTGATGCCTGAGATGTATTTCTAATTTAGGAAACCTGTCTGATACTGACATGATATAGTCTGTAGATATCCCTTTCATATTATAGCATGGTCCTTCAGAGTACACTGGGATATCCCCTGCCATCACCTTGAGTGAACACTGTCCATTAACTGAGTTAGTTATTTTATTTATAAAATATTTTACCAGGAAAGATACATTGAGGTTTCTCTTCTATTTAAGTATGTCCTTGGTGCACAAAACATGGTCAGTGAGTGTGAGTGTGTATGTGTCGGTCAGTGAGTGTGTATGTGTCGGTCAGTGAGTGTGTGCGTCTGTCAGTGAGTGTGTGCGTCTGTCAGTGAGTGTGTGCGTCTGTCAGTGAGTGCGTGCATCTGTCAGTGAGTGCGTGCATCTGTCAGTGAGTGCGTGCATCTGTCAGTGAGTGCGTGTGTCTGTCAGTGAGTGCGTGTGTCTGTCAGTGAGTGCGTGTGCGTCTGTCAGTGAGTGCGTGTGCGTCTGTCAGTGAGTGTGTGTGCGTCTGTCAGTGAGTGTGTGTGCGTCTGTCAGTGAGTGTGTGTGCGTCTGTCAGTGAGTGTGTGTGCGTCTGTCAGTGAGTGTGTGTGCGTCTGTCAGTGAGTGTGTGCGTCTGTCAGTGTGTGTCCAAGTAATTATTTATTTATTTATTTATTTATAAAATATTTTACCAGGAAGGATACATGTATGCAAACTGGGGAAGGAACCAGGTAAAAATGGGATGTAAATTAAATTTGTGGGGTTCACTTACTTAAAATGTACAATTTGATGTACATGGTTTTCAACATTTTGAAAATCGTGTTAACCTTTAAATTCACTTGTAAAAACTGTGAATAAGAACAGAGACAGGTAGACAAAGATAGATCAATAGGTAGACAGTCAGACAGGCTTTAAGATCTGCAGCTTCTGCAGTGGGCTCTGCTCAGCAAGATTTGTAGAACAGCAATAGCAACAGTTTCTGTAATGGAAAAACATACACCTTTTACTGGAGTTAGTGCAACAGATACCTATCGGTGTACTGGTAGCCCCATGCATTATTCTTCATTAAAGGGACACTCCAGGCACCCAGACCACTTCTGCCCATTGGAGTGGTCTGTGTCACGATTCCGGGAACCAAACACGCTAACACACACACAGAACAGGTGCAGTATCGGACCTTAGAGTGGCCGGGCTAAGCACACAAAGAATAGTCAGGAGACAAGCCGAGTAAGGGGAACCAGAAGACAGAATAACGAGAAACAAGCCGAGGTCAAATGGTAGGAGAAAGTCACAAAGTCAGATAAGCAAGCCAGAGAGTACGTAACCAGAAACACAAGTTCAGTAGCAATACTAGCAAGCAAAGACCACAACAGGGCAGAGAGGAACAGGAAAGGTAAGTATTTAAATCATTAGGTTAATTCTGATTGGATAATTTCCAATCAGAATTAACAATCACACGTGGGAGATATCTAGACCTCCCACTGTGATTGAGGCACTGTGCCTTTAACGCCTTGTCAGGTGGCTGACCCCGGCGTTTATTAAAATGGGCGGTCTCCCAGCGTGCAGCGTCATGCATGCTGCCGCTGGGGGACGCAGAGGAAGACGCGGGCGGCATCCGTGGCTGGGAGGATGCCGCCCGCCGAACGCACGCCAGGAAGGGGACCGTGGGCGGCTGGAGGGGCAGTGCCACGGACTGCAGCCTCCCCTTGCAGCCGTCCGCAGGATCCTGACAGTCTGGGTGCCAACTCCCACTACTCTTAACCCTGCAAGTGTAATTACTGCAGTTTTTTTTATAAACTGCAATAATTACCTTGCAGGGTTAACTCCACCTCTAGTGGCTGTCTACTAGACAGCCACTAGAGGGAACTTCCTGATTTATAGCAAAGATTTTCTTTGCTAGAGCGTCGCTGGACGTCCTCACGCTGCGCGGATTATGGATCAGTCTCGCCCACCGGCCGACGGAGTCAGTAGGAGGAGTGGCGCGGAGGAGGAGGCCGCTTCAGGTAAGTGACTGAAGGGGTTTTCACCCCTTCAGCAACTGGGGATTGGGGGGTGGGAGGGAGAGGAAACCTGCAGTGCCAGGAAAACGGATTGTTTTCCTGGCACTGGAGTTTTCCTTTAATGTAGCTACTGTTGCATCGTCAGGACCAAATCCTTCATAGACATGAAGGAGTGTGCACATGCATACAAGTATTTGTACAGAAGGAAGACTAGCTCCTGTCTGCGACAGATTTGAGAAGGAAGGTGTTTTATTGCAGCAGGGGTTTTTGCAAGGCACTGCAGTTACACAAAACTGAGATATTCTGCTTTAAGGGACCTCCAGTACATCTGTCACTAATTCACTTTGGATAAATTAGCATATTTCTCCATTAATAATTAAAGTAGAATGGAAACTTTAAAGAAGAAAGAATGGCTATTAAAAAGTTGCATTGAGATGATCCAGAGAAAACAGCTGCCTATTTATATTTTATATTTCTAAACTTTAGCGCTAACTCTA
This sequence comes from Pelobates fuscus, assembly GCF_036172605.1. Lineage (NCBI taxonomy): Eukaryota > Metazoa > Chordata > Amphibia > Anura > Pelobatidae > Pelobates > Pelobates fuscus. Next base: position 79,109,002 of record NC_086322.1, read on the forward strand.
TACCTCCATATTCGCCAAGTGAAAAGAACTACAAGGCCCAGTTTATTAATGTGCGTTTATTTATTATTTGGATCATTACAAATATTTTTTTTAAGAAAAAGTAAAAGAATGTCTGCAAGTATTTATGCAAGGTGGAAAGTATAATTTTCTTGACTGTTAAAAAGACCTTTAACATTTCTTGACTGTTTGCAATCGATCGCCTTGCAGTTCCAGGAATTAGACTACATTTTTATCGCAACTGATCATATTTGAATTTCTTGGAATCTATTGTTAATGGTTAATAAAAAAAAAAAAGTCAGTAATTCAGTATAGAAATCAATCTGATGGGGGCGGGGCCGGACCGCCGACGGGATCAGACATGTTCCATCTGAGCTCCTGCTTTGGGGCCGGAAAATCGGGGCTAACTGGGGGCTCACATCCCCCATCCACCCGCAAAGCAGATCACGACGACCCCCTGATTCAGAGCTACGAGGGGATACCTTTTGGGAATCAGCCCGGCACCTACAGCGGCCCGACGAAGGCCCAAGGCGCGTAGAAGCTTGAGCCGGGACGAGACGGCCGTTCTCCCGGGTCTCCGGCCGGCGTCTGGCGTCCCCTCTGGACCGGGGGGCTTCTCCCGGTCTGCCCAAACAACTACCATCACTCCAAGCAGGGCCGTAAGCCAGCAATCTGCTACAGCACACTCTCCGGCGGCATCCCCCAAGATGGCTGCCGCACGCCTGCCAAATGCACAACCTGCCAGTAAGATGGAGCCTGCTGCAGCGGCAGCCATCCAACGCCATCCGACTGCCACAGCAACCTGCCCCAGAGAAGTGCCGGCTGACCACATTGAGCAGACCAAAGGGAAGCCTACAGCACATATATTAAGCTGAAAAAAGGAAACCTTATACCTGTGGAGGGCATCAGCATTCCACTGGGCCCACCTCAAACGCTCTGGAAACGACTCCAATGGCTGCACCTCCATCCTGGATTCCCTTCTGAGGCGCAAACAGCCTGCCAGCACAGGGTATGGACCACACAAACCCCAACTCGAATATGTTCCACTCGGGACTTTATCTGATCTCATCCACAGGACTGACCCAGTGACTATCCTAGCCCAACTTGCAAAACTAATTTTTATGTTTTGATTTCATGCACAGAACTATCTATGTCTATTTAACCCTTGTAAAATGTGGTTAGCATAGCAGAATTGTTGGTTTGGATTAAGCTTACGTACCATATACCTAGCTTGAGATGAATATCTACTGTTTCCAGCTGCTTAAAACCATACTGTAATAATCATATATGACACATATAACCTATGTTCTATTCCAGCACCACAAGTGTCAGTACAAGCATAGACTCACATCACTCAAACCTATTACTCTTTACTAAACTTGTATTGTAATTGTCAATCTGCACCGATGCCAACAAGGATTAGTACTAGCCTGTTTAGGTAGCTACCGTTGAATATATCTGTATTACTCTTGACCCATAAAATTTATAAAATGTGCAGTTATCTCAAATATCACACATGTATAACACTGTTCTATCAAGCCTGCTAATGCTGTCGTGGCACTGCATGCATGTATGTTACTTCTTGCACAATAAAATAAAGAATTAAAAATAAAAAGAAATCAATCTGATAATTAAATCTACAGGTATACATTTGGACATCAATAACAAAGTACTCTGAAATGGAGATGGTCATGACAGTTTTTACTGAGTCCTGATCTGAAGTACCACTCAAATCTGTAGATTTTTCATTTAAATCTAGTAATATTTGTTTGAAAATAAAAAAACATTTTTTTTTTCATACAGGCTGTGTGAGTGACAGCATTGAGAGGTGTGGCTACAGCCAAATGGACAGAAACAAAAGTGATTTAACTCCTAAATGGTTTTGAATTGAGCAGTGAGACTTCAGAGACACGATCTACATACTAGAACTGCTTCATTAACACTATAGTCACATGAACAACTTTAGCTTAATGAAGCAGTTTTGGTGTATAGAACATGCCCCTGCAGCCTCACTGCTCAATCTTTTGCCATTTAGGAGTTAAATCCCTTTGTTTATGAACCCTAGTCACACCTCCCTGCATGTGACTTGCACAGCCTTCCATAAACACTTCCCTTAAAGAAAGCCCTATTTAGGCTTTCTTTATTGCAAGCTCTGTTTAATTAAGATTTTCTTATCCCCTGCTATGTTAATAGCTTGCTAGACCCTGCAAAAGCCTCCTGTATGTGATGAAAGTTCAATTTAGAGATTGAGATACAATTATTTAAGGTAAATTACATCTGTTTGAAAGTGAAACCAGTTTTTATTTAATGCAGGCTCTGTCAATCATAGCCAGGGGAGGTGTGGCTAGGGCTGCATAAACCGAAACAAAGTGATTTAACTCCTAAATGACAGTGAATTGAGCAGTGAAATTGCAGGGGAATGATCTATACACTAAAACTGCTTTATTTAGCTAAAGTAATTTAGGTGACTATAGTGTTCCTTTAAGCTAACATTGTTTTGGTGACTTTAATGTCCCTTTAAAAAAATTTTTTTTCCCAGTTTCAATTTCTTAGACTAAAATTTGAAATTTACTTTACAGTCTTTTTTTTTTTATGCCTGATAATACACATTAGTAAAATAAAGAAATACCTTGAAACATATATACCCAAAGTGGATTTCATCATTTACATGATTTGTATGTAACATTGTTCCTAAGTTATCTATGGGTTTTTTTCTTAATAAATCATGTTTCACTTGATTTTTTGCTCAGTGCCAATATTTTAAGAAACATGCATACATATCTTAAATATGTAGGACAAGAAAACACATATAGTTGTGCTTGTTTGTATGTTACATTTTTTTATGTGTTGTCGAAGAACATTTTTTACTAAGTAAGTCATTACTTCCAAGCCCATTCACCTGCTTTGCAAAAGGTGGAAAAACTTGATTGCATACTTAGTGATGTGTCAGATGTGAGCTGACAGAGAGACAGCGTACCTGCAAGTTTTGTTCTTCCATGATGTCATGTAAACTGCCTATAGCATTTTAATTCTTTAAGTATTGGTTTAAAGGATATGTGAATGAGTTTGAGTCAGATGCATTATTTTACATTACTTGGATTTAATTTATCGTTAGCTTTAGGTCAATTTGCAACGTTCTTAGGGTCTGATGATGAATGGTACTTTTATGTTTAATGTTGTATCCTCTATGGGGTCTTGGTTGATGTTGATGTATCATGTACGATGGAGCAAATGAGGAATTCACAGACTACCTAGTATTGGAGCAAGGGTGCATTTATTTAAGAATAGATCAAAGCTGATATTTTAAACAACATACCCAGTACTGCCCATTGTAGTGGTTATGCTACTAGTTGGCAGCTATGTCAGTATGTCGGTTTTCATCATTCAGTCATCCTCAACCAATTAATGTCATCCAGATATGAAAGAAACTGATTTTACCAATGTAACTTTTGTATTAGAAATGTGGTAAGCGTGAGTGCCAGAGTGACCTTTGGTTTATAATAAACTGCTTAAAAATTAATTGATACAGAACCAAGGGATTGGGTCGTTAGCCTGCTAGCTCCACAACCACACCAATTGATTATAGTGGTTATGGTGTCTAGAATGCCCCTTTAACTGCTTGAAGTTATTTTTATCAAAACACTTAATTGATATCTTGAAGAATAATCAAAAACAAACAGAAATTTACAGTAAAATCTCCATCCAAGGATAGCTAAAAAAAATATTATTTTTCAGAAATAGCTATGATATTGGCATAGAAATAGAAATCTAATTTTTGTTACACACAAATAAGTAACCTACTTATTTGTTTTTGCAAGGAATCTAATGGTATTTGTTGTAATGCAGCTTTCCAAAAAAAAAAAGCTTTCACAATGAAATTTATTTTTATTTATTTAATGCCTGTTCACAGTAAGGACGGTCACACCAAACATATGTAATTAACAGGGCACAGCAAGCTATTTACATACCTCCCAACATTTCAACTGGACAGAGAGGGACACTTTAATTTTAGTAGTATGAGTGGAGGTATGGCCAGCAACGTGTCTTTTCTGAGAAATTGTAGGGGACTTGCTAATAATAATGTATAGACAAAAGGATAAAGGATCAGTGCTAATATACCTACTTATACTAAAATATATATATATATATAAATACAAAAATGAAAGTTTGCGACACGCCTTAAAACACAAGGATCCTCTAAATAACAGAGATGAGTCAAACAAGGGCGATAAAGGCTGCGCCAGAAATTATAAAAAGAGATGTGTTATATATGTTTTTATATATATATTAGTAGTAGTAGTAGTAGTAGTAGTAGAAGGCTGCACTCACGGATTCCATAAATTTAACTTTTAATCAGTCTTGTTTTAAAATCAATCAACGTTTCAGTCCTGCTTGAGGACTTTCATCAGTATTATCCTGATGAAAGTCCTCAAGCAGGACTGAAACGTTGATTGATTTTAAAACAAGACTGATTAAAAGTAAAATTTTATGGAATCCGTGAGTGCAGCCTTCTACTACTACTACTAATATATATATATATATATATATATATATATATATATATAAAAACATATATAAAAGTAGATAAAACGTCTATGGTCCTACTTACAATTGATAGAGCTTAACCTAGTCTAAATGGCGTACAGTGGTAAATCTCCACTTATAGGATACGTGAGACGGTGTAGGTAGGCAGATGTGTCATCGGTATGAAGATCATAAAAACTATAAAAGAGACAGCAATAGGGCTCACAGTATAAAAGGTACCAGGAGTATAGGAACATGAATAGGTATTCACATCTAATTGGGCAGACTAACTGCTCAATGTGTAGGCGTAAGTGGTATAATCCCCACCGTGGATTATTTTGAAGTAGTCCTCACTGGAACTTAGAATCGTATGCCAGGTAGAAAATAATAATAAAAAAAAGTAAAATGGCACACTCACAGTAGAAAGAGGCCAAAACACCTTTATTAAAATACAATGTAAAACAAGCAGTTAAAATATTCACAACGCGTTTCACCAAAGTGGCTTTCTCAATTGGAGTTGAAAAATTATAACTGGCAGGCATAAGTTTATATTGGGAGTGTGGGTGTGGTTTCTTTAAATTTGGTGCCTAAATTACATCATAATTGATTTTATGAAAAAAAATGTAAAAGATGAAAAAAAAAAAGCTCTAGAATGATAGTAGACCATTGTAGGGACTAGTGTATAAAATTTGGAAGCAAAACTAAGCGCGGTCACGTGGCAGGCTTAAAATGATCCAAAATGGCCAAGGTCACACAACCCGCTATTTTTGTACTTTTCTCCCCTTTAGAAGCTTGGTTTTGCTTCTAACTTTTCTACACTAGTCAGTACAATGGTCTACTATCATTCTATACCTTTTTTTCTTTTTTTTTTTTTAAAAAATCATAAAATCAATTATGATGTAATTTAGGCGTCAAATCTAAAGAAATCACACCCACACTCCCTATATAAACCTATGCCTGCCAGGTATGATTTTTCTACCTCCACTTGAGAAAGCCACTTTGGTGAAATGAGTTGTGGATATTTCACCTTTTTTGTTTTACATTGTATTTTAATAAAGAAATTTTGGCCTATTTTTCTATAAATATATATATATATATTTGTTATAATACATCTCTGTTTTTAATCATTTCTAGCACAACCTTTATCCCCCCTGTTTAATAACAATGTATGCAACTAAAATGTAATTTAGAACAAGAAGAATGTATCTTTACACAGACTGATTTCTAAACCCGTCTTTTGAACAAGTCTTGTATTATTACTGTGGAGCGCTGTTATATACTCAGACACACTAACAATATGGAGAACCAAGAAAAGAGGGACATAAGGATATAGAAGTGTGACAGAGGGATATGGATTCAAAAATAAGTTTTATATCAATGATTTGCTGCATGCCTCTATCATACTGTATGCACTCGCTGTCCATTCTGTTAATTAAGTTAAGTTAGTTGTCAATATTTGACTGGTAATTAATGGTTCTCCTCTAGGGTCCCCTTTGCTGAGTGTTATTATTATCCCCTTAAGTATGGCGGGCGTGCTATGCCATCCTTGGGGACCCAGCTCTAAATGCCGGCGGGTGGCATAGTGGCAAAGTACATGTCCCCGCTGTCCTGTGTTCCTACCCGCTCACCGGCGATCCCACGCCGGCGATCGCAGTGGGGGGACTTACCTGCCATGCCGGGGAGTACCCCTGCTGCCGTTCCAGCCCTCCTGGGCCATGTGATCGCGAGGTCCTTGCGAGGACCTCACAATCACATGGACGGCTTAGCCGTCCACAGCAGTGCCAGCAGGGGGAGTGCCTGTAATGGCAGGTAGTCCCCCTGCTGCCTGTAATAAAGTAAAATAAAAGTTCTAAAAACAGTTTAAAATAATATATATATATATATATATATATATATATATATATATAATGTAAAATAAATACATCTGTAAATACGTTAAAAAATAAAAATGAAAAAATAATAAAAAAATTAATAATTAACCCCTTAAGGACCGGACTGTTTTTGCGATGTTGTACATTTGCGACCAGGCCTCTTTTTACACTTTTGTGGTGTTTGTGTTTAGCTGTATTTTTCCGCTCTGTCATTTACTGTTCCCATACAAATTATTTATTGTTTTTTTCAGGACAAAAAGGGCTTTTCTTACATACCATTATTTATATAATCTCATGTAATTTAATTAAAATAAAAAAATACTTTTTTTTTTTACTTTTACTTGAAAATCTTGTAACTCATCTATAAAAGCTAATGGAAAAAAACTGCTAAATAGCTAAATAGATTCAAAATTGTGTCCTGAGTATATAAATAGTTATAAATACAAGTAGGATATTGCGGTTTCAAAACATACATTTTTAAAATTTATCAATAGTGACATTGTATCACTATTATCTGTCATAAATCTCTGAATAACACCCCACATGTACATATTTTTTTTAAAGTAGACAGCCCAGGGTATTCAATATGGGGTATGTCCAGTCTTTTTTAGTAGCCACTGAGTCACAAACACTGGCCAAAGTTAGCGTTCATATTTGTTTGTGTGTGAAAAAAGTAAAAAACTAAATTGAACGCACATTTTGGCCAGTGTTTGTGACGAAGTGGCTACTAAAAAAGACTGGACATACCCCATTTGCAATACCTTGGGTTGTCTTCTTTTGCAAATGGTATGCCAGCATGGGGGTAATTCTCATTCCCGGGCTACAATACACACTCAACGGCAACGTAACCAATCTGGCAAATTTCAATGTGAAAAAACTGAAACGCAAGCCTTATATTTGACTCTGTAACTTTTGAGAACACCATAAAACCTGTACATGGGGGGTACTGTTATACTCAGGAGCCTTTGCTGAACACAAATATTAGTGTTTCAAAACAGTAAAATGTATCACAACAATTATATTGTCAGTGTAAATGCCATTTGTGTGTGAAAAATGCAACAAATGTCACTTTCACAGACATTACTGAATACCAATAAGTGTATTTGTTGCAGTAAAAGCAAACAGTATTATGACACTCACAGTTAAAATGTCACATAGAACTAAAAAAGTTTTAAAATCTTATTTTCTCCCATTCTTTTATATTTTATTCATCTTAAATTATGTTTCATATCTCAATATTTGATGTTAAATTAAAGCCCTGTTTCACCTTATATATAATAAGTGTGGGTGCACTTAATGTGAAAGAGGTGAATTATGGTTGTACAGACATTTAGTCAAATTCCAGATTTTGTTTACGTTTTGTTTTGATCACAAGGATCTACATTTGGCTCAGTCCTTAAGGGGTTAAACCTGTTCTGTTCTGTTTAATAAAAAGCAGACATATTCCTGAACTGACTCCCTTGTATGTCTATCAAAACCTTTCAATGGAGTGTCTCCCAGTACTGGAAGGTGTGGCTCAGTCTGGATAGAACTGCAAGACCATGGCCGGTAATTTTGGTGATCACCAAAGGTTGGAGTATGTTCCAACAACAGTGATGGAGAACAAGCAGAGATGGTGTTATAACAACCCAGTGGTTTGATAAAAAAAAAACAGTGCTCTCTCTCTATTCAAACGCAACTTTGGATGCTGGAAAAACTTGTTTCTTGTCAGCTGCTCAAAATTTTTTTTCAAGCCAAGTTACAGTTTTATAATGTACCGTTAAGGATGGCATGAGACATTTCCACAGAACCTCTATATAGGGCACATACAGTAACATAATTAGCAGTGCAGGGGAATTTAACCCAAACCATAATGTAATTCTAGTTTTGGACTATATGCAATTTGTCCCTGTGCCCTGAGCATCAGTGAATGTTTTGTAAGTCAGGAAAATGATATGCGTGTTATTACAATGAATAGATTCTGTGACCTTGACAATACAGCTGGAGCAATGCAAAACACAACAAAAATGCTATTAAACATTAATTACAGTCCTTGCATTCTTAACTTATGCTTTTAAGTCCACTACAAGTAGACAGGACGTACCTTAATTAAAGGGACATTCACAGCACCATAATAACTTTATGTCAATTAAGTTGTTATGAGGGGTAAGAATGCCTGGTCACCGTCTCAACTTTGACTTCAAAAGATGTCCCCATTGCCTCCGACCGCTCTGACAGCAAACTATATTTTATTTTGCTTATATTATTATAGAGAAATGTTTGCTAGTGTCACCAGTGTGCTAATTAGGGATGTGCATGGGCAAAAAATTTTGTTCAGTTTGGAAATTTGGGAAAGTAAAAAAATGTGTCTGCTTCGGCAATTCGGTAATACGGAACTCTGGCATTTCAGACATTCGTAAGTATCCGAATGTCCGAATTTCATGAAACGAATTGCACATGTCTAGTAAGTGGTTGTGGTGGCAGTCCTGGCACTGGGAGCCCTATAGATGTGTAAGTGGTTGGATTGTTGGATTGTCAGATGTGCAAATCAAATCGTGAGACGAATCACGACTTGGATAAAACAAAATGTAGAAGTCTAGCGGTTAAAGGGGCATCCCTGGTCACAGGGTTAAATAAGAGAATGCTGTATTATCAGCTTATCTGTGTTTTCTAGTGGGCTCCACAGCTCTTGATGTATTCGTTTACTTTACTACCTCTTATTGAAAAGACAAAGAAGTGTTTGCTGCTCTCACATGTAACAGTGACAGAGGTAATTTTCAAAGTTGGGCTAGGCAGCAAGGTTAGACCAAGCAAGTCCTGGAAGGCATGATTAGACATATTTTTAGAGCCATCAAACTCTCCCCTAGCTCAGAACAGGCTGGAATGCCACTATACTGTTATTTATGTTTATTTGGTAGACAAGATTTGAATTCTCTGGGTTTTAGAATTTTTTGTGATTAGGTTGTATGACCTACATATCATGCTGTAGTAAAACAATGTCATATGTGCTTGGCCTTTTTAACGATTCGAGTGGCATGAGAAATAAAAAATGTCTTGTCACAAGTTTGGTACTCAAAACATTTGGTGAAATTGCATTACCTCTTTGTACCAAAAAAAAACAAGTCTAGTACACAACAATAAAAGCTAACCAGTGGCTTTCAGGTACATCATGCAAGTCTAAGCATAGTTTAACAATCTATTTGAAAGATCATTAAAATAGAGGCTCTTGTGTAGGACTAGGAAAATGTGTTGTGGAGCTTCAATCCTATTTGACCAGTATCTCTACCCAACGAACATTTACACAGCAACGGGAATGTAAAATGCAATGAATACACCCTGACACTCCCAGTTCTTATTACTGCATCATTCATATATTTTCCCCTATTCTGCAGATGCTAGAGAAAAGTCCTCAAACAAGTGCAGCGCATGCGCATCATTGGACTCGTAAGTGCTGAGTGGAATTAACTCTACCCATAAAGACAGAGCTTCAATAGAACTCTGAGCATCAGTAAAAAGGTGGCAGCTGGCAAAAAGGCTGCATCAGGTTGGCATGTATGCACATCAGGCTGTTAGGTCTCTTTTGGGAAAGACTACATCCACAGTATCACATATTTATGCACATATATGTACATATTGGCATTCGTCAATTACTTTAAAATAATCTCTGAAATATTAAAAATAATATATAGCTCATGTGGTCACTGTAATATACAGTACTTTCCCTTCTTAGTAAAATCATGTATAAAGTCCTCATACTACCATACATAAACAGTGAACATAGACAGTCAGAACACTGTTTCTTAAAGCTGTTCATGGTAGTGTTTTCTTTATACCGATAGATTACTAATAAATGGCTAGATGTTCCTGTTCATTACTAGCCGTTTGGTATTTTTATGGATAATGTGCAAGCAGTAGCCATTCTGTAACATTTAACTGCATGATATACTTTATTCCAATGCAAGTAACTCATGTGTCAAGATGGAATCTGTGTTTAGTAAGTCTTTTTGTACAGTGCGAGCAATAGCATAAGGATATCATTTGGCAGAAGTAATGCAAGAAACTGATTTCAGAATTATCTTATTCGAATGAGCAGCTTGCCTGCTGGGATCTAGTCCGCAGAATTTTAAAGACTTTAAAAACATTAGTTGAATTGAGCTTCTCATTAGATTGGAGGCAAAACTTCTCATTAATTGACATCAGACATCCCAGGCAGGGGTTAGCCAGATTATCAAATATTTACACTGCTCCCATGGGAATTAACTTTTGTAATGCAGCCTTCATAGATATTACAAGTGGCATGCGTATTTCTATGCTTCAAGGTGTTTACATATACAACGCAAAACTATTATAAAGCAAAACTCACTTCCCTCCTCCGTTAGATGCTCACCCAGTCTCCACTCCTTCAAAGAATAGTTAAAAACCCACTTCTTCATAAAAGCGTATCAATTGAACTGTTAATAGCTCCTGACTGATTCCTCTCTTTCAACTGCTGTTAGTCTAATACTATCCTTCCCTTTTTGTGTCATTTTACCCCACTCCCTCTAGCATGTAAGCTCATTGAGCAGGGCCCTCAACCCCTCTGTTCCTGTGTGTCCAACTTGTCTGTTTGTCCACCCATCGTAAAGCACTACGGAATTTGATGGCGCTATATAAATACCATAATAATAATAATTAATAATAAAGGGATACAATTAAGGGTTAAAGTTTTTTGGCGCAATAAAATGTCATTTAAAGGCTGTACGACATTGTCAAATCATGTTTTTTTCTTATTTTTAGATAAATTATAATTTTGTTGCTAGATCACCTACTTAATGAAGAATACACTGTAAATTAACCTTATACTCAACAAATCCCAAACTTAATCATTTTCCCATGTGTGCAATGTATTCTTTAATATTACTTCCACCACCTCGATTTCAACATTGGTCCTCAGCCAATGGAGAAACAAGATTCTTCAGCAGAGCTTTAATAATTATGGATATAGTAGGTTGGCTTTCAAGATGGATAAGGGGTATGGTAACATACATACCTCCCAGGTGTCCCTATGGCCGCGCATGCGCATTAGCGCACCCCATAGGAAAGCATTGAAAATGAATTTCAATGCTTCCCTATGGGGAATAGAGCGACGCTGGAGGTCCTCACACAGCGTGAGGACGTCCAGCGACGCTCTAGCACAGAAAACCTGTGCTATGAAGCAGGAAGTTCCCTCTAGTGGCTGTCTAATAGACAGCCACTAGAGGTGGAGTTAACCCTGCAAGGTAATTATTGCAGTTTAAAAAAAACTGCAATAATTACAGTTGCAGGGTTAAGAGTAGTGGGAGTTGGCACCCAGACCACTCCAATGAGCAGAAGTGGTCTGGGTGCCTGGAGTGTCCCTTTAAGGGGTTCATTAATGCATACATTGTTATAAATAAGTCACCTAAAATCTCTCAGAACAGCCGTGCCCCTGGTGACATCCCCTCTCACCCCTAAAATGAAAGTGTCCTTCTTTGTCCATTTGTGAAATGTTGGGAGTCATGAACATATGTCATAGGTACACTCATTGGTCTGTAACAGTTTTTAAATGGTTGTTGGCTTTCAACTTGTCCTCTTCGCTCATTAGTATAATTTTTTTAGGAGCCATCTTTGGACAAACAGAGCAAAACTTTATCCTATTTAAAAACACTTCTAAAAAAATATATTTATTCTTGAGCATTCAAGCACTTATTTTTAAGTGTCTGTGCTGAACAAAACTTTGATTTTACTCTCTGATCTCTGCTAGAGAAAGGTCTATTCACTAAAGGTTATGTTGTGTGAGATTAACAAGTGAATGGCACTAAATAGCCAAGAATGTTTACAGCTTGACTTTGCTAAATGCAGCTCAGTTGACATAGAAACACAGATTTGATGGGAGATGAATTAAATTTCGCTACCAGGTACCTGACTGTTCATATAATATAGCATGGGCTTTACTGTGGATTTTGTCCTGTTTAATATAGTTTCTTTATTCACATGCTGATGAAATTCACCACAAAACAGAAACGAATGAACTACTACCAAATCTGAGGTGTTGCTGGCGGGGCAGGGCAGGGGTCCTTAAATCCCCTTGGAATCCATTCATTGCTCCATGACAGTGACACTGCAATGTACCACATTTGAAGTTGAAGAGTCACTATAGGCACCCAGACCACGTCATCTCATTGAAGTGGTCTGGGTGTAGTTTCTCTGTCCCCCTTGGTCCTTCAATATAAAACACTGCGGTTTCAGAGAAACTGCAATGTTTATTTTGCAGTACTAAGACTGCCTCTGTTTGCTGTCTATCAGACAGCCACTAGAGGCTTTTTCTGGAGTTTCACGGAGTTTGACTCTATGAAACGATGCTGGAAGTCCCCATGCTCTGCATGAGCACGTCCAGCATCAGAGAAAACCCTATAGTAAAGCATTCAAGCAATGCTTTTCACATGGTGATGTCCTGATGCGTGCACGGCGTTCACAGTGCATGAGCTTTAGATGTTCCCACCCATCAGATGATGTAGGAGGAGGCGGACCTTGACCCAGCACCATCAGAACTAGTTCAGGGCTAGTTAATTGGCTGAGAGTGTTAGCTAGTTCTGGCTCTTACTGAGCAGTTGGGTAGGCAGGGAACGGCACCTGATCTAAAACAGTTTTACTGCTTGCAATGGGCAGTGCCAGGAGACTTCTGGTACCATAAGCACTACAGCTCACTATAGTGGTTATGGACCTTGGAGTGTACCTTAAAGGTCTCCATGGATAATTTTGATGAATCTAATGATATAATAGTCAAGGAATGTACATAATCATAAACTGACATACATCAACTGAACATTACACAATTTCTACCTCTATATATAATTGATTATTTGACAGGGTAGTCAAAGTCTCACTACATGATTAGTCTGGGTATTATGAAATATATCCTATATATTAATATATCCACCTAATATTGTAAATATAAAAAATATTGTCTCCACCAACACGCAAAGGCGGCTTACAATAATGAAACATGCCCTTTTTACTCACATTACATTTGTTTTTTTTGTTACCCACCCCCCCACCCATCAGAGTCCCCACCAATCTTTGTCCCCAGCATTCCCTTCCGCCAGTCACTTTCCTTCTGTCACACTACCAGTTCCTCTCTACAACTTATAGTTCTCCCCATGTCTCCCTACCTCTCTGCACCAATCTGTGTTCACTTTGCTTCAATGGCCTCTCTTCCTCTGTCTGTTCAGTGTCTTTTCCATAGTTTTCTCCTACCTTCTTCTATGTGCATTTGTAGTGAAGTGTAACATATAGGGGTCCAACTATTTCTGATATATATTTATTAGACGTGATGACATACATGGGTGCAAGCTGTGTGTGTCTTCTGTCAGTAGACTGTTCTCTCTCCGGTCCTGAAAGGCTTGAGTGAATCAGAGTGCTGTCTCAGATGTGATGTCATAGCTTAACATGTGCAACAGGTCTCTTGGCAATCGCAAGCACCGAATCTGACGGAATAGTGAGTGTAGTGCATGGCTCTTGGTCAGCCATGTTGGGGGCAGTCAGAGGAGTGTGTTGCAGATGCTGTTCCCCAGTTAGAGTGGCCTCCTGTGTAGTAGGGCAGTGCCCAGTGTCCTTATACAGCAATATGTCGCCAGACATGCATTTATTTCTTCACCATTGCTCTCGCTTGCTGGCTACTAACAGGAGCTCCGTCAATGTGATTTAAAAAAATTATTAAAACACATATTTGTAGTGTGAACCTGTTTTAGGGACATAGTCGAGAACTATGGGTCAGCAGGTCTTCTTTATGTCAAATTTAATGACAGCATTAAATGAAACACTGGTAACTTTGAAGCCAAGAGAATAAAACATGTTGAGGGTGTATAACAATATTTCATTTAAATGGTTTAGTGTTTCCCAGAAGAAACAATGGACTGAACATGTATTTTCTCGTTACTATAATAAAAATTTAAGTGATAGAACAATTTGCATTCCATGATTGTCTCTTTAAACAATAAGGTATGTGCCATATACAAAGCACTTGTAGGTGTCAGGTTGTGTGCTTGTATTTGGCAGCTGGCTTGTGGCCAAATGTAGAAGATTCCTGACATTTTTTCCTCCTGATACCCAAGTTACATAAGAATGGAGACCACCCAATATGTTCTCTAGTTCTCGTTCTGCTGTAAGCAGCAGGCTGGCTCAGACAGTACAGAGAGGGAAGCTATTAAAAAATGCAGGGCTATTATATAGCTAGGGTTGGATCAACAGTAAATCCAGTCCCGACCCTTTTAATTAAGCTGTACACGGTCAATGAAATCATGTTACGCTGTAAAATATAATCTGGGCACTTAGCAAATATGTACAGGGTTATCCTTTCATCACACACAGCGTACACGTCACAGGCTACAATCTAGCAATGCTCGTCACCATGCGGGCAAGCAGGTGCTTTGTACAGGTGAACAAAGGGATATGTTGCCACACAGAAGGGTGGAGAGGATTTGGCACACTCCCAGTACGAATAATTGTAAATATTTGTAGATAGGACTTGGACAAACAAAAACAAATATATGAACTATTAGAAAACATTACCAACACAAAGATCGTCTTGTAATGCTGAGAATAAAGACACATGGGCAGCTTTTAAAAGTATGAGCTGAATGGATTGCGATTATGCAAAGGTGGGCTAGTGCTAATGTCCTAAATATTTCGATTTTCTTTGAATGATATTCACGACATAAACCAACTCTTAACTCTGCAGAGACAGGCTAAGTGGATGGAAATTTTCAGGTTTATTCTTTGCCAATTATTGGCAATTTAAATATATTTCAAAGTGAATTTTAATTTCAGTATAGCTGCCTCGGACAATTTTAGCCTAATAGGTGGTGTTCATTTTGAATTATCTGTGAAATCTGGACAATTCACACTTTAGTGAATAATACTAACACACACTTGAAATTCTTTTTCATATGGGTGACTGCAAATGGAAATCTTTATGCAATCACATTTGTATGACATTTGTCAAATTTACTCTTGAAAAGTACGGAAAAATTCAGTCATTCAGGATTTCCTTTAGAGACACAACTCATTTAAGAAGTCATAGTGATAGAGAAGAATATTTGAATGAATGAAACATTCAGAAAGGATGTATTTCACTAAAAAATGATTGTGATCACAGGAGGAAATGTGTACAAAGTATATTCTACATTGGGGAAGGTTTTATAAAAACTTTAGTTCCGACAGAAGAATTCAAACTGCAAATACAATCAATTTGTGCAAAAATAGTTTTTTTATATCAAGTATTTGTATTTTAATATTACCTGACCTTGCTTAGTGTATTCATTCATTATGTGAAATTAAAGGAAACCTATCGTCTTAAAACAATGTTATAAATGTCTCACTACAACATAAAAACTTTCTGTATGTTAGCTCAGAATTTTGAATATGTATTACTGATAGGACATAACCTTATTAAAATCTTATGGACCAAGGATTTAATGATTATACCATAATGAACAGAAATTAAACATCCTATATCAAACTGCAGTGTCTCACTCATATAATCAGAGCTTGATTAAGGTTGCCCAGTAATATAGGCTGGAGGCCAGAATGGGGTCCCATCCTAGATCCATGGACCAGAACCGGATCCAGTGCTCCATCTCGGGAGGCGCCCATTACCTATACCCCTCTTTCCTGACACTTTTGTCACTCTGCTCTTATTTCTGCTTCCCCCAATTCTCACAAGCCCCAAATTCCCCTTCCCAAAATGTCCAAATTCTCTTCCTCAATGTTTCCTCTACTTTTAATCCCCCCCCCCCCCCCCCAACCTACTTTGGCTCCATAAACGATGGCGAGTGATATAGGAATTGGAGTCCTAGGAGCGACCTTACTCTGTCAGGACTCTGTCAGGAGCCACATGCTGTGTGCAGGGCCAGGGACATAACATATTATCATATCCCCGCTCCATATAGGCACTCACAGCTCCTGCGTCTTATTGATGAGTCCTGGTAGAACATATTTGCTCCCATCACTTAGTAATGCTGCTTGCCATTTACCTGCACTCCCACAAATAGGTAAGAGGACACAGAACCAGACAGGGAGATCTTTTGACCTCTCTGTTGTTTCAGGGAGTCTCTTAGACTCTTAGTCAATTAGAGTTGAGCCTGGCCTTGGTGACTACCTAAGCCACCTTATGGCTAATCCGGCTCTGTATATAATAGCAGCAGTGCTACATAGTGTTGTAAGTGCTAAGTAAACAAAACATTTGGTACTAGCATAGAATCTCTAAGGAACCGATTAATAGAAAAGGCTGTGGACATAAGGTGGTACGCAGCACGCAAAGTTAAAAATCAGGTGATGTAAGAAAAGCTAATTCTCATAAATCATCTGATGTTATAAGTGTAGGCCTTCCAACTGTTCTGCTTATGGCAGGAAACTCACTATTTTAGGGTCCTGTCCTGCCATCCAGATTTTGTTCCCTGGCGTTCCACATCTGGGTAAACAGAGAACTGTCCCCAGGAAGCGCATGGAGATTGCATTCATTCTCTGCAGGGTACTCTATGTTGACTGTCTGTCACTGGCAATGCCCCAGCAGGCCTGCCCACCGGTCCTGCTTCAACAACTGCCAAATAATTCAGATGCAGGTCAATGTCTGATAAAAGTATACATTTATATATTTTGGCATGTATTCTTTTTAGCTTGGATAGTGCATCCAAACTGTCATGACTAAATGCCTGAATTCTAATTCTAATTTTAGGTAAACGTTCAACCCTATTGCAACATTTTTCATTTTAGATGTGCATCAGAAGAAAGTAAATAATTCCTTTGGTGATTATGTTTGTTTCTTTTTATTCCCAAGTATGTTAAAAGCTTTGACCTTTTCACATCGTGTGCGGGAGATGTGAAGTAACTCCAAGCTATGGAGTGAAGGGGTTTTCACATCAATATTAATGGTAGGTCCATATAGGTCAGGTATACATTAATACTTATGAAGCTTTCTATTTATCAGCAGTCATAGCACTGGGTACTGGTTCAAATACAGTACAAAACTATATTAGAACAATTCTCAGATGTATTCCATGTATACTGCGAGGCAGAAATTCGTGGAAGAATGTGTTTTTTTTTTTTTTTACATTGTGTATGCAGGTAAAAAAAGATGAAGTGCTCACTCAGTATTGGAAATTAATAATAAAAACCACCACTGGTGTGCATGTGGAGCGCTTACAAATTTGTTGACTCACCCATATGGGTTAACATACATATGTATGGAAAACGTGACTCATAGAGATATATCTGAAACAAATGTAAATGCAATAAATAGTGCAGATAACATTTTCAATAAGTGCAGTGAGGGAATAATCTATATGGTCTCACTCACATGTAGCAGAGCCCTATAGGATAGGCTCAGATCTCAATGGCCTGCATGTGATTATGGTGACACAGTACCCAATCGGTCCTCTAGGCGTCTGGAGATCCTTATGCATACATGAGAGAGAGAAAGAAAACAAGGGGAAGTGCGGTCAATTCCAATGTACAATGTCAAATAGTGCAGAAAAAGTGTCTTCTCACCTGATGTGGAGCCCTATACCTGGCTCCTGGTGTGTAGGTGTCTTTGCCTTTAAAGGGGCAACTACCCTTCTTTAAGCAGCAACAATGGAAGATGGATTCCAAAATATAAAACAAAATTTATTAAATAAAGTAGTAAAAACTTACAAATAAAGTATGAACAAAATTGTGAGAAATTTTCAAATATGGAATCTTCAATCCTCCAGCCGAAACATGGTTCACTGTACCCAGACAGCTTTTTCAATCGGTAATAGAGTTGCTGCTGTTGCTTGTTTAAATACTTTGTACATCCTCCTGTGTGGTCCTGCAAACTTCCCTCCCTCCAATCTGCTGGCGTCCTTTTTCATGATCAGCTGTACTGTGTTAGTAATGAGAATGCTCCAGTCTCGGGGCAAGTCACGTGACCCAAAGCATCACGTGCCGCATCACAAATTGGGCGTGTTTTCAATGTAGGGCTCACATTGAAAACACGCCCAATTTGTGATGCGGCACGTGACGCTTTGTGTGCTTATCAACAAATTTGTAAGCGCTCCACATGCACACCAGTGGTGGTTTTTATTATTAATTTCCAATACCGAGTGAGCACTTCATCTTTTTTGTACTAATCTATAGGGTAGAGAGTCCCTATTTGTGTGGTAGCTGCTATCATTCTATTCAATTATTAACTGAAAGCGCATTGAAAACACACAAATTCTTATTTTAGTATGCAGGTAAAGTTGTTAGTGTTCGCTGGGTTATTTCCAAGAAATGTGAGCTTCAGTATAACATACAATAACACCGTATGGAGAGAATATATAACAATACAAGAATTATCTCACTAGCTGCTATTACCTCAAGTACCAAATAAACATAAATATTACCAAAAAGAGAATGCACACTAGAACCACCGAAGAAAGTTATGCAAATATTTAATGAACCCACAATAGGCATAACATGCATACAGCAAAAAATACAGAGTGACAATATAAAGGCATCAAAATAAAACAGTAATAATTTACCAACTACTCAAAAGCTTAACCTGGCAGAAACAAGAGTCCCCAATACCCCCAACGTTTCGTTTCTTGAAAAGCAAAAGGCAGCCAGTTGGTGCCGAAACGTTGGGGTTATTGGGACTCGTGTTTCTGCCAGGTTAAGCTTGTGAGTAGTTGGTAAATTATTACTGTTTTATTTTGATGCCTTTATATTGTCACTCTGTATTTTTTGCTGTATGCATTTTATGCCTATTGTTGGTTCATTAAATATTTGTATAACTTTCTTCGGTGGTTCTAGTGTGCATTCTCTTTTTGGTAAGCTTCAGTAGAACAATCATTTATTTTAAAATAACTTGCATATAAATAAGAAAAAGTGAGACAAATATTATCAAACAACTACAAACTTAGTAGTACATTATTGTAGCCAGGTGGTAAGAGGATACAGTTGATGGCATTTAGAATCCTCTCGATGTATCTTCAAGGTGTTGTTTTAGCATTCATTGTGGTTATCACTGTAGTTGCCCAGGTAGTTCCCTTGCCACTTCCAAGTTGGGCAACTACACTGAACAAAATTATAAACGCAACACTTTTGGTTTTGCCCCGATTTTTTCATAAGTTGAACTCAAAGATTTAAAACTTTTTTTTATGTACACAAAAGGCCTATTTCTCTCAAATATTGTTCACAAATCTGTCTAAATCTGTGTTAGTGAGCACTTCTCCTTTGCCGAGATAATCCATCCACCTCACAGGTGTGCCATATCAAGATGCTGATTAGACAGCATGATTATTTGTACAGGTGTGCCTTAGGCTGGCCACAATAAAAGGACACTCTAAAATGTGCAGTGGGTAACATGTCCGGTGAGTAAGTTGGTCGTGCAAGAAGTGGGATGGCACTTTAAAATTTGACTAAAACTTTGACTTTAGTAACGAATATTTAATTCCTTTATTTGAAAATAATTTATGTTCTTAGCAATTGAGCTGACAGAGTTTAATTTAATTGAACCTATGGATTAACCTGACCCCCTATTTCTTAATGCATTATATTACAGTGTTTGAAATAAAATAACAAAATATTATTTTTAATGCTGGGGTGTTGAAAAGTTGATTCGAGATTCAGAGTCTGCCTAGCCTCTAGTCCAGTGCCAAAAAGGTCTCTTCATCACAGCTCTGCTCAGTCAGTTGTGATAATGTCTGGACTAAACCAATGCATGCGGTCCTATTGCAAATGCACAGCAATTTCTACCCTGTGCCAATAGGATGCTTCTCACACAAAAGCAGTTAATACAATGCCTACTTGAAGAGCTGGTAAAGGTTGACGCAATGGATGAGTTCATGAATTAGATAGATATACTTGTTATGCTGCTTATAGGCGCAGAGCTGTCCTGAAAAGAAAAGTAAGAATAAAAACTGTTCTTTTAGCTAGAATATCCATATTTCTGAGACTTTAACCAGTAGGTAATACCGCAGCCTTGTAATTTCCCTGGTGTGAATATATAGGAGATAATTCCTGAAACCATGAGTTGTGCTGAATTAAACACATTTGCCAATTTGTTCATCCCTGTCTCTTGTTTCCATACTTTGTCCTATATTTAAAGGGACACTATAGTCACCTGAACAACTTTAGCTTAATGAAGCAGTTTTGGTGTATAGAACATGCCCCTGCAGCCTCACTGCTCAATCCTCTGCCATTTAGGAGTTAAATCCCTTTGTTTATGAACCCTAGTCACACCTCCCTGCATGTGACTTGCACAGCCTTCCATAAACACTTCCTGTAAAGAGAGCCCTATTTAGGCTTTCTTTATTGCAAGTTCTGTTTAATTAAGATTTTCTTATCCCCTGCTATGTTAATAGCTTGCTAGACCCTGCAAGAGCCTCCTGTATGTGATTAAAGTTCAATTTAGAGATTGAGATACAATTGTTTAAGGTAAATTACATCTGTTTGAAAGTGAAAGCAGTTTTTTTTTTTTTTCATGCAGGCTCTGTCAATCATAGCCAGGGGAGGTGTGGCTAGCTAGGGCTGCATAAACAGAAACAAAGTGATTTAACTCCTAAATGACAGTGAATTGAGCAGTGAAATTGCAGGGGAATGATCTATACACTAAAACTGCTTTATTTAGCTAAAGTAATTTAGGTGACTATAGTGTTCCTTTAATGAATTTGACTTCAGATTCATTGTTCATCCTTTAGTGGATAAGCCCCCACCATGTACTTTCAATATGCTGGGGTTTATTTGCATTCATGGAAAAATAAATAACCACAGAAAGAGCTATTTCAAGGTTAATGCAAATGATCATACTATACCTTCTCTAAACAAAAACTACTCTTTCCTACACTCAGTGATACTCATACTTATCCAGAAACCGGACAAAACAAAATAGCAACATACAAACATAGAATGTGACGGCAGATTAGAACCATTCAGCCCATCTAGTCTGCCCAATTTTCTAAATACTTTCATTAGTCCCTGGCCAGTGGCGTACACATGACCTATGGGGCCCCGGTGTGAAAATTGATCCGTGGGCCCCCGCCCGAAAGCTTACTCTGCGCAGGCCGGGGCCGCAACACATGGCGGCGGGCACCTGGTCGCAGGGGTTGCAGGGTTGCGACCCCTGCGACCACGGTATGTACACCAGTGCATGCAGATGCACACACACTTAAAGGACCACTACAGACACCCAGATCACATCAGCTCAATGAAGTGGTCTGGGTGTCAGGTCCCTCTAGTTTTAACCCTGCAGCTAAAAGCATAGCAGTTTCAGAGAAACTGCTATGTTTCACTGAGGGTTAATCCAGCCTCTAGCGGCTGTCTCACTGACAGCCGCTAGAGGAGCTTCCGCGATTCTAAGACACTGAACGTCCATAGAAAAGCATTGAGTAATGCTTTCCTATGGGCGGTATGAATGCGCGCACGGCTCTTGCCGTGCATGCGCATTCGGAGCTGAGCGGCGGAGGGATCCCCAGCGCCAAGGGAGTCCGGCGCTGGAGAAAGGCAAGTGCTGAAGACACACACACACTCTCACAAACAGACGCATGCACACTAGCTAACAGACACACACATTTACTGACAGAGACACACTCAGCGACAGACATACATACACACTCACTTACAAAACATACACTCTCACTGACAAACACACACTCACTAACAGACATCAAACAGACTCACTAACATAAACACACTCAGTAACAGACACGCACAGTAATACACTCACTGACACTCACTAGCAGACACACACTCACTGACACTAACACTAACACACACACTTACACTCGCAGTAACACTCACAGTAACACTAGCACACAGTAACACACACACTAACACACACAGTAACACTAACACACACACACTAACATTCACAGTAACACTAACACACACACTAACACTCACAGTAACACTAACACTCACAGTAACAGAAACACACACACTAACACTCACAGTAACACTAACACACACACACACACTAACACATATATTTTTTTTTTATTTAATCCCCCCAGCATCCTTACCTTTTTGGAGTGCTGAGGGGATTCCCTGGGGTCCAGTGGTGCTGCTGGGCTCCTGGGGGGCCGGTCACCCGGCGGGCAGGCAGGCTGGCCGGTGCGCGAGGGAGCACTCTCCCCTGAGTGCTTCCTCTTCAGCTCCCTCGCGTGCCGCGTGCCGCGTACTGATACCAGAGCCGGAAGATGACGTCATCTTCCAGCTCCGGTATCAGTGCGGTGCGCGAGGGAGCTGAAGAGGAAGCAGTCAGGGGAGAGTGCTCCCTCGCGCACCGGCCAGCCTGCCTTCCCGCCGGGTGTAAGCAGGGCCAGCCTCGGGGTGCCCGGAGGTGGCCGGCTCCTGGGCCCCCCAGGAGAAGAGGATGGCCCAGTGCGTACATACCGGGTCGCAGGGGCGGCCGGGCCCCCTGGTGGGCCGGGCACGGTCGCAGCCGCGACCCCTGCGACCCTGGTATGCACGCCACTGTCCCTGGCCTTATCTTATAGTTAGGATAGCCTTATGCCTATCCCATGCATGCTTAAACTCCTTTACTGTATTAACCTCTACCACTTCAGCTGGAAGGCTATTCCATGCATCCACTACCCTCTCAGTAAAGTAAAACTTCCGGATATAATTTTTAAGCCTTTGCCCCTCTAATTTAAGACTATGTCCTCTTGTTGTGGTACTTTTTCTTCTTTTAAATATAGTCTCCTCCTTTACTGTGTTGATTCCCTTTATGTATATAAATGTTTCTATCATATCCCCCCCGTCTCGTCTTTCCTCCAAGCTATACATGTTAAGATCATTTAACCTAACCTTTCCTGGTAAGTTTTATCCTGCAATCCATGAACCAGTTTAGTAGCCCTTCTCTGAACTCTCTCTAAGGTATAAATATCCTTCTGCGTACAATACTCCAAGTGAGGTCTCACCAGTGTTATGTACAATGGCATGAGCACTTCCCTCTTTCTACTGCTAATACTTCTCCTTCACATGTTTTTTATATAAATATTTTTATTTAAGTCCATTCAGCCTCCCTATTTTTGGGAAAGCTGGGGTGAATTATTTCCCGTGGTCCAGTGAGGATCTTTTCCCCTGGGTTCCAGTTCGTCCAGGAAAACGGGTGTTTACTTTGCCTTATTGCACAGCTGGCTGCCTCCTGGGGGGCCCTAAGGTGGCCAGCTATTAGCGTACCCTGACCTTTAGGGTGCGTCCCCTGTGGGGTAAGCTTACCACTGGTTGAGAAACAAGGGCTTAGGCTGTTTATGGGTTATTCTATGTTTAGCCATAAATGTATCTCCCCCCAACGTGGGTCCAAACTGAATAACACCATGACAATAGTATTTGCAGGTAAGACATCTGGTCCCTCCACATCTAAAATTACCCACATAGTAGTTAGAAACAAGATTTAAAACCTTCAAGGAGCTTATATTTTGAAGATGCCAGGATGTTTTTAATATTATTGTTTCTTCTAAAGCTTACCCTTGCTTGAGTTATTAGAAAAGCTGAATTTCAACCATGGGTCTAATTTTAATATATGCCAATGTTTATGTACGTTATTAAAACTAGTCGAGAAGATCGGACCTTTATTCTGGAGCACATCTTTAGTGCTAATATTAAATTTACTCGGCTGCTTGATGAATTCGGAATCCCAACTCTTTAACAGTAACAGAATAGTGTTATGTGTCGCAGTGAAAGGAAACTGAGAGTGGGTTGCAGTGGTCATAGCGATGACTAAAAAAGGGGCATGCTCTCTGTACCTCTTGCCTTATTAAATGCATATAGGATGGACTTAGGTGGATAATCCTTTGTTGGGCATGCTAGATGGGCCGAATGGTTCTTATCTGTCGTCACATTCTATGTTTCTTTGTTTCAAGAAGCGTCGGCAGAGTACCAAAGCTTCTTCCTCATAATTAGGCTGTTTATGTACTGATTGAGGCTTGAAGACTATGATGAGGCCTAATAGAAAGCAGTTGTTGTTGGGGGATTCCATCATAAGAGGTGTGGAGATAAACAATGGTGGTCTTGTGAGGTGTCTTCCCGGAGCTACTGCTCACAGAGACAGGAGACGTATCTGTAATATTGTTAAGCAAGCAAAGCAGGAAGGGGAATTGGATGTACTTGTCCATTTAGGGACAAATGACTTGGCTTGCAATGAGGTTTCAGAGGTTAAGGAAGTTTTTAGTGTTTTTGCCAATGATATACGGCAGGTTGCTTCCACACTGTCATTCTCTGAAGTTCTGCCTGTGCATAACACTCAGAATGACAGGCGGATGCGTATTAGGGACTTTAACTTGTGGCTTGGTGAATGGTGTCGGGAGCAAGGATTTGGCTTTATTGCTCATGGTAGCTCTGTTTGGAATGGAAATAAACTGTACAAAAAAGATGGTTTGCATCTTTCTCAAAAGGGAACAAATGTTCTCAGTGAGCAGTTCAGAGGTTTTGCTAAGATGTATTTAAACTAGGAGGGGGGGGGGCAAAAGGGTGATAAAACATCAATCCAATTGTCCCCCAAAACAAGGACAGAAGGTGCCCGTAGCAAGTGTGTTAAAAAATGATAAGCTTAGAGTCATGTCTACAAATGCTCGCAGTTTAGGGAATAAGATCCATGAACTTGTGGCAATAATGGCAACTGATAGTAAATGAATGAAAAAAATGACTGGGACATAGCAATACCAGGGTACTCTTTATATAGAAAAGACAGGGAAGGCAAAAATGGGGGAGGGGTGGCCCTGTATGTGAAGGATAGCATAAAATCTAGCCTAATAAAGGTTAGTGAGACGAACATAGAGTCCATTTGGGTTACGTTAGAATTTGGTAATCACACAGTAGTTCGTGTAGGTGTGATTTATAGGCCCTTAGGACAAATTGAAGAGTTAGATAATCTACTAGTTGAAGAAATAGCTAAAATGACAATGAAGGGGGAAGTTATCACCATGGGTGACTTTAATCTTCCTGATGTGAATTGGAAAACAAAAATAGCTACTTGTGCCAGAAGCACACATATTCTAAACTCCCTACTGGGATTGTCTCTAAAACAAGTCGTTGAGGAGCCAACTCGTAAAGAGGCCATACTAGATTTAGTGTTAACAAATGGAGATTTGGTATCAGATATTACTGTAGGTGAAAGTTTAGGATCCAGTGATCATGAGTCAGTGTGGTTTAATATAAGAACAGTGACTGAGTCACACCACACAAAAACAAAAGTTTTAGACTTTAGAAAAACAGACTTTTCTAAAATTAGAATATGTGTAAAGGAGTCATTATCAGACTGGAGCAACTTAAATGGAGTCCAAAATAAATGGGATTATTTAAAAGCTGCACTACTGAAGGCAACAGAAAATTGCATTAGGCTTGTCAGTAAAAGCAAAAAATTCAAGAAACCACTGTGGTACTCCGCAGATGTGGCCAAAATAGTAAAAAACAAAAAGTTGGCATTTAGTAATTATAAAAAAAACCAGAGTGAGGAAGACAGAATGACCTATAAGATTAGGCAGAAAGAGGCTAAGCAAGTTATAAGAGCTTCCAAATCACACACAGAAGAGAAAATAGCACAGTCAGTAAAAAAGGGGGACAAAACTTTTTTTAGATACATAAATGAGAAAAGAAAACTAAAACAAGGATTAGTTAGATTAAAAACAAAAGAAGGAAGGTATGTAGATGAGGATAAAGGTCTAGCTGACTGCCTCAATGAATATTTTTGTTCGGTATTTACAGCTGAAAATGAAGGAAAGGGACCTCTGTTAAAAAAAAGGATAAATGAGTCATTTATTACATGTGAGTTTACAGAGGAAGAGGTTCTATTTCAACTGTCAAAAG
This sequence comes from Pelobates fuscus, assembly GCF_036172605.1. Lineage (NCBI taxonomy): Eukaryota > Metazoa > Chordata > Amphibia > Anura > Pelobatidae > Pelobates > Pelobates fuscus. The sequence continues at coordinate 79,135,179 of NC_086322.1, forward strand.
TAAAGACAAATAAGTCAATGGGACCTGATGGAATACACCCAAAGCTATTAAAAGAGCTTAGTGGTGTACTAGCAAAACCATTAACAGATTTATTTAACCAATCATTGTTAACAGGAGTAGTCCCAAAAGATTGGAAGTTAGCGAATGTTGTGCCCATTCACAAGAAAGGTAATAAGGAGGAGTCGGGCAACTATAGGCCAGTAAGCCTTACTTCAGTAGTGGGGAAAGTGATGGAAACCATGTTAAAGGATAGGATTGTTGAACATCTAAAAACACATGGATTTCAAGATCAGAGACAACATGGGTTTACTTCAGGGAGATCATGCCAAACTAATCTTATTGATTTTTTTGATTGGGTAACTAAAATTATAGATCAGGGTGGTGCAGTAGACATTGCTTACCTAGATTTCAGTAAGGCTTTTGACACTGTTGCACATAGAAGGCTTATCAATAAACTGCAATCTTTGAGTTTGGATTCCAATATTGTTGAATGGGTAAGGCAGTGGCTGAGTGACAGGCAACAGAGGGTTGTAGTCAATGGAGTATATTCGAAGCTTGGGCTTGTCACCAGTGGGGTACCTCAGGGATCTGTACTTGGACCCATTCTCTTTAATATTTTTATTAGTGATATTGCAGAAGGTCTTGATGGTAAGGTGTGTCTTTTTGCGGATGATACTAAGATATGTAACAGGGTTGATGTTCCAGGAGGGATAAGCCAAATGGCAAATGATTTAGGTAAACTAGAAAAATGGTCAGAGTTGTGGCAACTGACATTTAATGTGGATAAGTGCAAGATAATGCATCTTGGACGTAAAAACCCAAGGGCAGAGTACAGAATATTTGATAGAGACCTAACCTCAACATCTGAGGAAAGGGATTTAGGGGTGATTATTTCTGAGGACTTAAAGGTAGGCAGACAATGTAATAGAGCAGCAGGAAATGCTAGCAGAATGCTTGGTTGTATAGGGAGAGGTATTAGCAGTAGAAAGAGGGGAGTGCTCATGCCATTGTACAGAACACTGGTGAGACCTCACTTGGAGTACTGTACACAGTACTGGAGACCATATCTTCAGAAGGATATTGATACCTTAGAGAGAGTTCAAAGAAGGGTTACTAAACTGGTTCATGGATTGCAGGATAAAACTTACCAGGAAAGGTTAAAGGATCTTAACATGTATAGCTTGGAGGAAAGACGAGACAGGGGGGATATGATAGAAACATTTAAATACATAAAGGGAATCAACACAGTAAAGGAGGAGACTATATTTAAAAGAAGAAAAACTACCACAACCAGAGGACATAGTCTTAAATTAGAGGGACAAAGGTTTAAAAATAATATCAGGAAGTATTACTTTACTGAGAGGGTAGTGGATGCATGGAATAGCCTTCCAGCTGAAGTGGTAGAGGTTAACACAGTAAAGGAGTTTAAGCATGCGTGGGATAGGCATAAGGCTATCCTAACTATAAGATAATGCCAGGGACTAATGAAAGTATTTAGAAAATTGGGCAGACTAGATGGGCCGAATGGTTCTTATCTGCCGTCACATTCTATGTTTCTATGTTTCTATGATTGCGGAAAGGCGGAGGCAAAGCTACCCAAATTTTTACTCACAGTCTGATGGATAGAAGTTACAACAAAATGATAATATAATAAGCATACATATTAAATTCTAAGCCCCATAACTAAGGTTAATAAGGCTAGAATGGACAGACACCTAACACCCTTCTACTTTCCTCTCACCAGCAGGAGTTTAGATATTCCCCAGACTTTCCCAGCGCTGCGAGATGCTGACATCAAACATTTTCATCAGTTCAACAATATAACAATAAATAAATAAATAAAACCCTCCAGTGTCTCTTGTGAAGCAGATGTGAAATGAAAGAGAAAAAAAATATCAACAAGTCAAAATGTGAGCTTCAAGTACTCTTAGAAACCTAATCTAAAACACGTGGCATATGCCTCGTCAGTCAGTTCTCATTCTGAAAATGGACTGACAAGAAAACTGAACAGTTCTATTCTGGCTTTGAAAATAATGCTATAAACATATCATGTAGTGAATCCAATATCTTTCCTGGCTACCAGAACTATCTCAGAAATCAGGCTTGGTATGCAAATAGGGTGCTCCTACTTTTCCACTATTAACTGCTGTAAAGTCTTCACAGCACAGTCATTGTTTAAAAAACTGTGCAAACATTTGCATAGTCACTGGAACACGGCATACCGTGTGTAAGTAAAGATCTGTTCCCACAGTGAGTGTTTTATATTGCAAATATTGCACTTCTGACACCTGCAAAGTGCATTTGACACATTTTTATTATTTCTCAACAGAGAAACAGGAGGCACATAACACAGACATAGAATTTTCAAAGTAACAAATTGTGTTTTGACACAGGCTTGGCTATCAGCCAATTTTAACAAAGTAAATGAAAGCATTGAATAAAAAACACTTATTTCCAGTATATAGCTAAATACAGCTATGTGGGTTTCTACCTTTAATTTTCGTTTTTAGAGCTCATAAACTTATTTCTGTTCAATATTAGGGTAAATTAAAGGGACACTATAGTCACCAAAACAACTTTAGCTTAATAAAGCAGTTGTGGTGTATAGATCATGCCCCTTCAGTCTCACTGCTCAGTTATCTGCTATTTGGGAGTTAAATCACAGCCCTAGTGACACCTCCCTGCAGGTGACTTATCCAGCATTCCTAAACACTTCCTGTAAAGAGTCATCTAATGTTTACATTTACATTATTGCAGATCATCATTCATTTAGAATGTCTTATCTCCTGCTCTGTTATTAGCTTGCTAGACCCCCTGCTCTGTTATTAAAGGGAAACTCCAGTGCCAGAAAAACGATCCGTTTTTTTTTGGCACTGGAGGGTCCCTCTCCCTCCCACCCACCAATCCCCGGTTACTGAAGGGGTGGAAACCCCTTCAGTGACTTACCTGGGACAGCGGCGATGTCCCTCGCCGCTGTCTCCGCCTCCGCGACGCTCCTCCTAGTGATTACGTCGGCCGGTGGGCGAGACTGATCTCGCTCACCGGCCGAGGAGACCTAATGCGCATGCGCGGAAATTCCGCGCATGCGCATTACTTCTCCCCATAGAAAAGCATTGAAAAATCATTTCAATGCTTTCCTATGGGGTTTTGAGCGACGCTGGAGGTCCTCACACAGCGTGAGGACGTCCAGCGACGCTCTAGCACAGGAAACCTGTGCTAGAACCCAGGAAGTGACCTCTAGTGGCTGTCTAATAGACAGCCACTAGAGGTGGAGTTAACCCTGCAATGTAAATATTGCAGTTTATGAAAAACTGCAATAATTACACTTGCAGGGTTAAGGGTAGTGGGAGTTGGCACCCAGACCACTCCAATGAGCAGAAGTGGTCTGGGTGCCTACAGTGTCCCTTTAATAAAGTAATACATTTTCTGTATGTAATAAAGTAATACATTTTTTGAGCAGGAGAAAAAATTAAGAACCAGTAAGCTACATCTGATTCAAAATTAAACCATTTTGTTTTCATGCAGGCTGTGTAAGTCACACACATGGGAGGTGTGACCAGGGCTGCCTGAACAGAAACAAAGTATTTTAACTCCTAAACGGCAGGGATTTGAGCAGTAAGACTTCAGAGGCATGATCTATACACCAAAACTGCTTCATTAAGCTATAGTTGTTGTGTGTCTATACTGTCTCTTTAACCATAAAATCAAACATTTTGGGAAGTAATGGTTCCACTTTAATATTATAAGACTTACTGCTCTATGGTATAGTAACATCGCAAGATATTTTCTGGCTATAAGTTAATTAGTTACTCTAAGCCATGTTGCCTTTTCCGTGATCGTGGAACTGAAAAGTAATCTACGCTCAGTCATTCAGTATGCTAATATATACTTTAGGCACTTGCCTGCATGCTTTGCTTCATTTGTTTTATATGTTTGTGAGAGTGTGATCTATTTACCGTGCACATGCTGCTTGCACAATCTAGTTCTCAGCCACATTCACACGATTATTCACTAAACTCCAGATGTCAGCGATTAAATCTGAATGGCAAAACTGAGGCTAAAATAGCAGATTTGGAAAAATTCTCCAACCCAGGTGTAATCACATCTTGACCAACTGAGTCTCAATTTTGCTATTCAAATTTAATTTGTTAATATTCAGAGTTTAGCGTATAACACTGTTATCCCTGAACATAGTGATTCTCCAGGTTTCTGTTTCTGTTTTATGCAGTTTATTTTAATGAACATTAATCCAAAGGTATCATCAATATCTATTCTTTGCTCTCATTGAACAGGTCACCAGGCTTGCTGCTGGAGAATAAATCCATTCCCTTTTATGTCAATGTAGCTAATTTACTCCCAGAACAAAGCAGGAGATGAGTGAGTGTACCCCTGTATATTCATATCTCACTGTTTAGAGTCCCTTTTATTATCTGAGAATATTTTAGTATTCCAAATATTGGTATTCAAATCAGCATGCTACTTGAAAGAAATGTCTGTGCCTTAAATCTATAAGAAATAAAATACTGTGTGCTACTAATTTAATCTGTACATTCTGCAAACAGTTTATAACTACTGACTGGAAAAAGGGCAATTTAAACATCAGACCCTGTGCCCCGCTCGCTCTAAATAGATTTCTGTACCCGTACTGCAATAAAGACCCATCTGACACTGAGAAGAATCTGTTATAAAGGAGTTTTGCAAATGCGTTTTTTTTGCAAATGTCTTGTACGTAATGTGGGTTACTGAGCGTTTGCAATGTACATAATTTGGGTTCCTGCCACAGTGACATCGCCACTGGGAGAAAAGTTGAGTTCTACCTATATGAACCTGTCCCTCGCTTGTACTGCCATCTTCCACCAGTGCGTACTCTTCAGCACCAGAAGCCGACATCACTGCTGTACTCTCGCACATGTGCAAGCGTACAGCATTGAGGACTATGGAGGATCCAACGACACCGTGGGATCCTCCATGGACAAAGCCGGTGACTGCTGTCGGGATTGACTGCTGTCCTTCATGGACAAAAAGCCGGTGACTGCTGTCGGGATTGTCACTATAGCTCCGCCAGGGCCATATTAAGAGTCCATTGTGCCTGGTGCTGACAATTATGATGGGCCTAAATATAGAATCGTATTGACAGAAAACACTAAAACAGTCCTACCACACAATCCTCATGTATCTGGTGGAGGTGGTGCTGGAAAGAAACTCACAGAAAATAGCTTTAAGAAAACACATACCCTATGCTAATGTCTTGCTTTCAGCTTTCAATTAAATTCATACCCACTAAAAGCGGTGGAGCAGGATTTCGGTGGGTGGGGTAAAAGGGTGGGCCACTGACGCAAATTAAATAACAAGAACTGCCCAAAGGGGCAATCATGCCGAAAAATAATCTGCCTGAGGAATTAGATGGTCAGCCTGGCGTGAATGCATGTCATGCAGACTGGCCAACTAAGGGCATACTATGCAGACAACACATAAATGCATCTAATGATACGCTCGCTCCACGCTTTCTAAGGACTGTCCCCTAACACTTATTTGTCCACTCCTCTCCTTATCTTCTTACTAGCAGACAGAAGTCTGAAGTGAGTGTAGAAGAAAGGGAACTTGCCACAGAGTTAGAGAGACTGAAGCAGCAAAAGCATTTGCATAATGAGCAAAGTCAGCTTTATATTAACTCATTTTATTGTCAGCTAGTCCACACAAGTTTTGTTTCCCTACAGCCACATGTGAAGAGTAGTAATGGGCCTATTCCATCTGTATGGGCCTGGAGCTGCAGCTCCATCAGCCCCTATATTAATCCGACCCTGAGCTACGCCCAGTATCTAAGAAAGTCAGGTGTAGGAAAATACATAAGACAAAGTAGTCCCTACTGTCATAAGGGGAGGACTGACATAAGGTTGGGCCTTACTAGTGCCTCTCTCTTTGGGATTGTTAGTGTGTCCCGCTGGATGTATGTGACCTATGCCCGTATCCGGGCCGCAAAGGTGGCCTTGCTAGTTCTGGCTCTATGTTTATCGGTGTTCCTTTGTACTCCCCTAAGTTTCCGTACCGTCAGAGTGCAAGTCTGGCCTAGTCCAGGAGGTGGGGGGGAGGAGTGGGCCCCTGTGTGTCGGTGTGGTAGGGTTGGGTTGTAGTCTCGTCTGTGGTAGTAAATAATAATAATAATAGGTTGTCGGTCTAGAGTATAATAATAGGAAGAACATAGATTTAGTCCAATCATACATTTAAGCTCTGCAACTGAGGCTATTATCGATGGGCCGAGAGTCTCGGAATATGAAGCAGGTAATGCCTATGTGTGGCTGGGTAAGTAAAATAAGAGTGAAAACAAAACTAACTTCAAACCACCACACGCATTAATATTTGCACTTTAGTGAACAAATGCATTTCTTTTGTGGTTAGACATTTGCTCATTCATACATGTTTAATAGGTTGGAGATTTCTTTAGAATTTCTTCTTGGTGGACTTTACATTGGGCATTAACCTAAGTGAAGGATATAGTTTTATAATTATTTAAAGCACGGCTGTCATTCCTACAGCCTGCAGAGCCGCCAAATGAGGCCCGCGGCTGTTCCCACGTGATTAAACTTCACTTCCTCCTGGCTCATAGACAGCAGCGCAGGGAAACAAGAGAAGGCTGCATTCAGAGACTTGCAGGTTGGAGAGAGGGGCAGTGGGCCGCTCTGTCTGGGAATCAGCTTGTGAGTGAGCAAAGACTGTGATCTTCTCTGTCACAATGCCCAGCATACTACACCAGGAGCAACCAGTAACATAGAATGAGTCAGAGTGTGTATGTTGCTGTGTATATGTGTGTTTATATATGTGTAACACCGTGTGTGTGTGTGTGTGTGTGTATATATGTATAACAGTGTATATGTGACTATACTATGCGACTGTGTGCATTTTGCTTATGGCAGTGTGAAAATGAGGGCAGTGGTATAGGCCCATCAGGTCATTGTGAGACTTGAAAGCACTATTAGAGCAGGGTTCTTGTCACCCTGTTATAGCGCATCAGACCAGGCCCCTGTCATAGCCTTAGTTCCCCCCTCTACACCAAAGCCTGCTAAGAGGAAGTGAGCTGAGAGTTGTGTGGGCAAGCAGGAGCAGGCTAAGCTAAAAACTATAGCTAAAACTATATTAGCTGATCAAATACAACATAATAAAAATCACTGTTTAGTAGATATACACTAAATGAAAACTTCCATGCATTTAATTATGAATTTTTTCATTGGGGGTAAATCTAAAAACAGCTTGAAAAAACTGCAGTTCTCTTGAATGCTGCCTTTGCAAACCCTCCTCTTCTAGCCCCGCCCATACTTTCTGTGGCTGTCCAACCACAGACTTCCCAATGCAGCTCAATGAGAAGTCTTTGCAAGGCAGGTGCTCTGGGAACTTGCTGCCTCTTGAGTTTGAGCTGGAACTGCTGCAAAGCCACTGCCACAGAGACATACTAGGAATGGCAGATGGATTACTGTAGGATCTGGTAGACTTAGAGTTGTGGATAAAAGGCATATTGCACAGTCTGTTGTTCTACATAATTCATTGTCTGCACTTTCAGAGTGTAATGGTGTCATGGAGACAGGCACTGAGGCTAGTGGTGTTGTGCAGAGAGGCACTGAGGCTAGTGGTGTTGTGCAGAGAGGCACTGAGGCTAGTGGTGTTGTGCAGAGAGGCACTGAGGCTAGTGGTGTTGTGCAGAGAGGCACTGAGGCTAGTGGTGTTGTGCAGAGAGGCACTGAGGCTAGTGGTGTTGTGCAGAGAGGCACTGAGGCTAGTGGTGTTGTGCAGAGAGGCACTGAGGCTAGTGGTGTTGTGCAGAGAGGCACTGAGGCTAGTGGTGTTGTGCAGAGAGGCACTGAGGCTAGTGGTGTTGTGCAGAGAGGCACTGAGGCTAGTGGTGTTGTGCAGAGAGGCACTGAGGCTAGTGGTGTTGTGCAGAGAGGCACTGAGGCTAGTGGTGTTGTGCAGAGAGGCACTGAGGCTAGTGGTGTTGTGCAGAGAGGCACTGAGGCTAGTGGTGTTGTGCAGAGAGGCACTGAGGCTAGTGGTGTTGTGCAGAGAGGCACTGAGGCTAGTGGTGTTGTGCAGAGAGGCACTGAGGCTAGTGGTGTTGTGCAGAGAGGCACTGAGGCTAGAGGTGTTGTGGAGAGAGGCACTGAGGCTAGTGCTGTTGTGGAGAGAGGCATTGAGGCCAGTGGTGTTGTGCAGAGAGGCTTGAAGACTATGATGAGGCCTAATAGAAAGCAGTTGTTGTTGGGGGATTCCATCATAAGAGGTGGGGAGATGGACAATGGTGGTCTTGTGAGGTGTCTTCCCGGAGCTACTGCTCACAGAGACAGGAGACGTATCTGTAATATTGTTAAGCAAGCAAAGCAGGAAGGGGAATTGGATGTACTTGTCCATTTAGGGACAAATGACTTGGCTTGCAATGAGGTTTCAGAGGTTAAGGAAGTTTTTAGTGTTTTTGCCAATGATATATGGCAGGTTGCTTCCACACTGTCATTCTCTGAAGTTCTGCCTGTGCATAACACTCAGAATGACAGGCGGATGTGTATTAGGGACTTTAAAGGGACACTATAGTCACCTGAACAACTTCAGCTTAATGAGGTTGTTTAGGTGAGTGCTACAGCTACCCGGAGCCTTTTTCTTGTAAGCACTGTATTTTCTGAGAAAATGCAGTGTTTACATTGGAAGCTTGGAACACCTCTTGTTGCAGTCAATCAGACGGCCACCAGAGGGACTTCCGAGTTCAGAGGCCCTAAAAAGGCCTCTCGTCCGATGCATTCTGGGTGAATGCATCAGACGGGCTATCAGCACACAAAGCACTGTGAACGGTGACAGCTGAAGCCCGAACCCACAGGGATGCTGTCTGGCCACAATAGTGGTTGAAGGGGGGGGGGGGGGGGACCTACTCTCCTCCCCCCCCCGGCCCCCACCCCTGAGCGGTGGGTGGGGGCCCTAAAAATAAGGGGGGCACATACTGCCCCCCCGGCCCCCACCCCTGTGTGGCGGGTGGGGGCCCTAAAATTATCAATAAGGGGGACCTATTGTCCCCCCCCGGCCCCCACCCCTGTGCGGTGGGTGGGGGCCTTAAAATAAAAAATAAGGGGGGGACATACTACCCCCCCCCGGCCCCCACCCCTGTGCGGCGGGTGGGGGCCCTAAAATTATCAATAAGGGGGGACCTATTGTCCCCCCCCCCCGGCCCCCACCCGTGTGCGGCCAGTGGGGGCCTTAAAATAAAAAATAAGGGGGGGACATACTGCCCCCCCCGGCCCCCACCCCTGTGCGGCGGGTGGGGGCCCTAAAATTCACAATAAGGGGGGGAGGGCCCACTGCCCCCCCCCGGCCCCCACCCCTGAGCGGTGGGTGGGGGCCCTAAAATTCACAATAGGGGGGGGACCTACTGTCCCCCCCGGCCCCCACCCCTGTGCGGCGGGTGGGGGCCCTAAAATTCACAATAAGGGGGGGCCTACTGCCCCCCCCGGCCCCCACCCCTGAGCGGTGGGTGGGGGCCCTAAAATTATCAATAGGGGGGGACCTATTGTCCCCCCCCGGCCCCCACCCCTGAGCGGTGGGTGGGGGCCCTAAAATTCACAATAGGGGGGGGACCTACTGTCCCCCCCCCCGGCCCCCACCCCTGAGCGGTGGGTGGGGGCCCTATATACAAAGGGGGTGGGGACCTTAGTTAACCCTCTCCCCCCCCCCCAAAAAAAAACTTATCTCCCTACCTACCCCCCTCACCCTAAAAATAATAAGGGGGGACCCTTTAACTAAAAACCTGTAAAGAAAAAAAAAATAAGATAAAAACAACTTACCATTCGATGTTTTCTTTCTTCTAAAATCTTCTTTCTTCAGCCCCAAAAAAGGCCAAATAAAAATCCATAATAACCGACGCAATAAAAAAAAAAAAAAAAAACCCGAGCGCAAAAAAAAATAATCCATCTTCACCCATGGAGGGCTCCGCGCAGACTGAGCTCCGCAGGGCGGGGGAAGGATTATAAAGCCTTGCCCCGCCCTGCAATTAGGCTAAGAACACTCTGATTGGTGGGTTTAAGCCAATCAGAGTGCTCTTTGTCATTTTACAAGCGTGGGAAAGTTCTTTGGAATTTTCCCACGCTTGTAAAATGACACAGAGCAATGTGATTGGATGGCTTGAAATCCATCCAATCACAGTGCTCTGTGTCATTTTACAAGCGTGGGAAAATTCCAAAGAACTTTCCCACGCTTGTAAAATGACAAAGAGCACTGTGATTGGATGGCTTGAAATCCATCCAATCACAGTGCTCTGTGTCATTTTACAAGCGTGGGAAAGTTCTTTGGAATTTTCCCACGCTTGTAAAATGACACAGAGCACTGTGATTGGATGGATTTCAAGCCATCCAATCACATTGCTCTGTGTCATTTTACAAGCGTGGGAAAATTCCAAAGAACTTTCCCACGCTTGTAAAATGACAAAGAGCACTCTGATTGGCTTAAACCCACCAATCAGAGTGTTCTTAGCCTAATTGCAGGGCGGGGCAAGGCTTTATAAGCCTTCCCCCGCCCTGCGGAGCTCAGTCTGCGCGGAGCCCTCCATGGGTGAAGATGGATTATTTTTTTGCGCTCGGGTTTTTTTTTTTTTTTTTTATTGCGTCGGTTATTATGGATTTTTATTTGGCCTTTTTTGGGGCTGAAGAAAGAAGATTTTAGAAGAAAGAAAACATCGAATGGTAAGTTGTTTTTATCTTATTTTTTTTTCTTTACAGGTTTTTAGTTAAAGGGTCCCCCCTCATTATTTTTAGGGTGAGGGGGGTAGGTAGGGAGATAGGTTTTTTTTTTGGGGGGGGGGGGAGGGTTAACTAGGGTCCCCACCCCCTTTGTATTTAGGGCCCCCACCCACCGCTCAGGGGTGGGGGCCGGGGGGGGACAGTAGGTCCCCCCTATTGTGAATTTTAGGGCCCCCACCCACCGCTCAGGGGTGGGGGCCGGGGGGGGCAGTAGGTCCCCCCCCTTATTGTGAATTTTAGGGCCCCCACCCGCCGCACAGGGGTGGGGGCCGGGGGGGGACAGTAGGTCCCCCCCCATTGTGAATTTTAGGGCCCCCACCCACCGCTCAGGGGTGGGGGCCGGGGGGGGACAATAGGTCCCACCTATTGATAATTTTAGGGCCCCCACCCACCGCTCAGGGGTGGGGGCCGGGGGGGGACAGTAGGTCCCCCCCCTTATTGTGAATTTTAGGGCCCCCACCCGCCGCACAGGGGTGGGGGCTGGGGGGGGACAGTAGGTCCCCCCCCTATTGTGAATTTTAGGGCCCCCACCCACCGCTCAGGGGTGGGGGCCGGGGGGGGACAAGAGGTCCCCCCCTATTGTGAATTTTAGGGCCCCCACCCACCGCTCAGGGGTGGGGGCCGGGGGGGGACAGTAGGTCCCCCCTTATTGATAATTTTAGAAAGCGAGCTGAGCTGTCAGTCAGACAGCTCAGCTCGCGAACGCGCATTCCGCGCACATGCGCGGTAAAGCGCTCAGGTTCTTCATAGGGCGGCTGTCAATGCCGCTCTATGAAGAACGCGATTGGTGCAGCGCGAAGCCGCGCATGCGCACCACATCGCCCTGACGCTTCTCTCAGAGAAGCGTCCTATTGGGCCCCGCGATTTCGTCATTTTGACGAAAAAGGGGGCGCGGCCTGGCTGGGAGCTCGGCGCTGGAACGGAGGTAAGTTTTTAATATAAAAACACCTCGAATTTTTTTTTAATTAAATGTAAGTTCATATAAAAGCAAGAAGGAAGGCTGGGGGACCTGTCTTTCTTGCTTTTATATGTAGACTATAGAGTCCCTTTAACTTGTGGCTTGGTGAATGGTGTCGGGAGCAAGGATTTGGCTTTATTGCTCATGGTAGCTCTGTTTGGAATGGAAATAAACTGTACAAAAAAGATGGTTTGCATCTTTCTCAAAAGGGAACAAATGTTCTCAGTGAGCAGTTCAGAGGTTTTGCTAAGATGTATTTAAACTAGGAGGGGGGGGGGGCAAAAGGGTGATAAAACATCAATCCAATTGTCCCCCAAAACAAGGACAGAAGGTGCCTGTAGCAAGTGTGTTAAAAAATGATAAGCTTAGAGTCATGTCTACAAATGCTTGCAGTTTAGGGAATAAGATCCATGAACTTGTGGCAATAATGGCAACTGATAGTGTAGATTTAGTCGCTGTTACTGAGACATGGTATAATGAAAAAAATGACTGGGACATAGCAATACCAGGGTACTCTTTATATAGAAAAGACAGGGAAGGCAAGAAAGGGGGAGGGGTGGCCCTGTATGTGAAGGATAGCATAAAATCTAGCCTAATAAAGGTTAGTGAGACGAACAAAGAGTCCATTTGGGTTACGTTAGAATTTGGTAATCACACAGTAGTTCGTGTAGGTGTGATTTATAGGCCCCCAGGACAAATTGAAGAGTTAGATAATCTACTAGTTGAAGAAATAGCTAAAATGACAATGAAGGGGGAAGTTATCACCATGGGTGACTTTAATCTTCCTGATGTGAATTGGAAAACAAAAACTTGTGCCAGAAGCACACATATTCTAAACTCCCTACTGGCATTGTCTCTAAAACAAGTCGTTGAGGAGCCAACTCGTAAAGAGGCCATACTAGATTTAGTGTTAACAAATGGAGATTTGGTATCAGATATTACTGTAGGTGAAAGTTTAGGATCCAGTGATCATCAGTCAGTGTGGTTTAATATAAGAACAGTGACTGAGTCACACCACACAAAAACAAAAGTTTTAGACTTTAGAAAAACAGACTTTTCTAAAATTAGAATATGTGTAAAGGAGTCATTATCAGACTGGAGCAACTTAACCCCTTAAGGACACACGACGTGTGTGACATGTCATGATTCCCTTTTATTCCAGAAGCTTGGTCCTTAAGGGGTTAAATGGAGTCCAAAATAAATGGTATTATTTAAAAGCTGCACTACTGAAGGCAACAGAAAATTGCATTAGGCTTGTCAGTAAAAGCAAAAAATTCAAGAAACCACTGTGGTACTCCGCAGATGTGGCCAAAATAGTAAAAAACAAAAAGTTGGCATTTAGTAATTATAAAAAAAACCAGAGTGAGGAAGACAGAATGACCTATAAGATTAGGCAGAAAGAGGCTAAGCAAGTTATAAGAGCTTCCAAATCACACACAGAAGAGAAAATAGCACAGTCAGTAAAAAAGGGGGACAAAACTTTTTTTAGATACATAAATGAGAAAAGAAAAGTAAAACAAGGATTAGTTAGATTAAAAACAAAAGAAGGAAGGTATGTAGATGAGGATAAAGGTCTAGCTGACTGCCTCAATGAATATTTTTGTTCGGTATTTACAGCTGAAAATGAAGGAAAGGGACCTCTGTTAAAAAAAAGGATAAATGAGTCATTTATTACATGTGAGTTTACAGAGGAAGAGGTTCTATTTCAACTGTCAAAAGTAAAGACAAATAAGTCAATGGGACCTGATGGAATAAACCCAAAGCTATTAAAAGAGCTTAGTGGTGTACTAGCAAAACCATTAACAGATTTATTTAACCAATCATTGTTAACAGGAGTAGTCCCAGAAGATTGGAAGTTAGCGAATGTTGTGCCCATTCACAAGAAAGGTAATAAGGAGGAGTCGGGCAACTATAGGCCAGTAAGCCTTACTTCAGTAGTGGGGAAAGTGATGGAAACCATGTTAAAGGATAGGATTGTTGAACATCTAAAAACACATGGATTTCAAGATCAGAGACAACATGGGTTTACTTCAGGGAGATCATGCCAAACTAATCTTATTGATTTTTTTGATTGGGTAACTAAAATTATAGATCAGGGTGGTGCAGTAGACATTGCTTACCTAGATTTCAGTAAGGCTTTTGACACTGTTGCACATAGAAGGCTTATCAATAAACTGCAATCTTTGAGTTTGGATTCCAATATTGTTGAATGGGTAAGGCAGTGGCTGAGTGACAGGCAACAGAGGGTTGTAGTCAATGGAGTATATTCGAAGCTTGGGCTTGTCACCAGTGGGGTACCTCAGGGATCTGTACTTGGACCCATTCTCTTTAATATTTTTATTAGTGATATTGCAGAAGGTCTTGATGGTAAGGTGTGTCTTTTTGCGGATGATACTAAGATATGTAAGAGGGTTGATGTTCCAGGAGGGATAAGCCAAATGGCAAATGATTTAGGTAAACTAGAAAAATGGTCAGAGTTGTGGCAACTGACATTTAATGTGGATAAGTGCAAGATAATGCATCTTGGACGTAAAAACCCAAGGGCAGAGTACAGAATATTTGATAGAGACCTAACCTCAACATCTGAGGAAAGGGATTTAGGGGTGATTATTTCTGAGGACTTAAAGGTAGGCAGACAATGTAATAGAGCAGCAGGAAATGCTAGCAGAATGCTTGGTTGTATAGGGAGAGGTATTAGCAGTAGAAAGAGGGAAGTGCTCATGCCATTGTACAGAACACTGGTGAGACCTCACTTGGAGTACTGTACACAGTACTGGAGACCATATCTTCAGAAGGATATTGATACCTTAGAGAGAGTTCAAAGAAGGGCTACTAAACTGGTTCATGGATTGCAGGATAAAACTTACCAGGAAAGGTTAAAGGATCTTAACATGTATAGCTTGGAGGAAAGACGAGACAGGGGGGATATGATAGAAACATTTAAATACATAAAGGGAATCAACACAGTAAAGGAGGAGACTATATTTAAAAGAAGAAAAACTACCACAACCAGAGGACATAGTCTTAAATTAGAGGGACAAAGGTTTAAAAATAATATCAGGAAGTATTACTTTACTGAGAGGGTAGTGGATGCATGGAATAGCCTTCCAGCTGAAGTGGTAGAGGTTAACACAGTAAAGGAGTTTAAGCATGCGTGGGATAGGCATAAGGCTATCCTAACTATAAGATAATGCCAGGGACTAATGAAAGTATTTAGAAAACTGGGCAGACTAGATGGGCCGAATGGTTCTTATCTGCCGTCACATTCTATGTTTCTATGTTTATCTCCACTAAGCTAAATAAATCAGGAAGTTGTCTGCTTGAAAACCAAGGGGTGTAACCAGCTTAATTTATAAATGTGTCCATTTCTATTGGAATCTGTACTTTATACAGCTTCAGCAAAATAAATTTGTTTAGGGGTATGGAATGTTCCTTTAATTGTTACTTATATATGCATATCTGTATGTATATGTACCTGTGTCTGTATGTTACTGAGTGTGTGTCAGTGTATGTATATGTGTGTGTGTGTGTGTGTGTGTGAGTGCATACATCCCAGCATTCAAACGCCAACACTGCACACAATTACACCCCTGCATGCAAACACAGTCCTGAATTCAAATTCCATTACTTCAAACACACCCTGCATTTAAATGCACACACTACACACACGCACATCCCTGCATTGAAATGGCACCAGTACATACAAACACATAACTGCATTCAAAGCCAACACTACACACATATACATCTTTTTTATTGTTGTAAGAAAGTAATATATTACATTTATGACATTATGTGAAGTTGTTCTTTGTGCCCGCTCTTTGTCTTGTTTGCTCGCGTGTGTGTATAGAGTTATGGGAAACAGAAAGTGCATTTTTGTTAAATAAATCATGACACTGTATATGTCATGTGTTGTTGTTCATCTGAGGTTGTATTTTACCTAATTCTAAGACCTGCTGAGGAACAGATGATTGTTATTATGCCCTGATATGTAAAACCATAGAATTTAAAGAGGGTGTACTTTATTTTTTACCATGACTATTTCGGTCGATGGCTTAGCCCTCCAGAACAAATGAGTTTGACAACTCTGATCTAAAGGCTGGCCTTTGAAGGTTCAGGTCAGGGCCGGAGCTGCAGTAGGGGTTCACTGTGTATGGAGAGAGGCAGGGATAGGAAGTTACAGCATCTCCCTGCCTCTCTCTACTCACTGATCCGCGGGGGAGCAGCTACACAGCACAGAGAGTCCAGACAGCAGCTCACAGCCTGCAGAGACAGACTACAGCTCAGCTATGTGAAGGATGGGGATAAAGACAGCAGGGAGACATGGGGACACTGAGACACTATGGGACACATGGGGACACTGAGAGACATGGGGACACTGAGACACTTGGGGACACTGGAAAAAATGGGGACACTGAGATACTAGGGAACACTGTGAGACATGGGGACGCTGAGAAACATGGGGACACTGTGAGGCATAGGGAGACACATTGGGACATGGAGACACTAGGGACACTCTCTCAATCTCTCCCAATGTCCCCATGTCTCCCAGCCAATGTCCCTAGTGTCTCAGTGTCCCAATGGCTCCCAGTGTCTGTGTCCCCATGTCTCTGAGTGTCCCCAAATGTCTGTGTCCACATGTCTCCCAGCCAGTGTTTGTGCCCCCATGTCTCTCAGTGTTCCTATGTCTCCCAGCCAGTGTCCCTAGTGTCTGTGTCCCTAGTGCCTCAGTGTCCCCAAATGTCTCAGTGTCCCCATGTCTATATCCAAGAGTGTCCCCTTGTCTCCTAGTGTCCCCAAGTGTCTGTGTCCCCATGTCTCCCAGTGTCCCCTAGTCTCGCAATGTCTGTGTTCCCATGTCTCTGTGTCCCTAGTGTCTTAGTTTCCCCAAATGTCTGTGTCACCATGTCTCCAAGTGTCTGTGTCCCCATGTCTCTGTGTCCCTAGTGTCTGTGATACCATGTGTCTCCATGTCTCCTAGTGTCCCCATGTCTGTATTCACAAGTGCCCCCATGTCTCCCAATGTACCCAAGTGTCTCAGGGCCCCTGTGTCTGTGTCCCTGGGTCTCTCAGTGTCCCCATGTCTCTGAGTGTCCCCTAGTATCCTAGTGACACTGGACACACTGAGACATGGGGATACTGGGAGAAATGGGGACACAGACACTGGGAGACTAGGGGACTGGGCGACATGGGGACACCTTTTTGGGCATGTTCACCCCTTTTGGCAGTTCTGGTCACGTGATTCGCATCAGTGGTCCACCCTTTTATTGCTCATTGACTTCCTGCTTCACTTTACACTGCTGTTAGGGGGAATGGATTTACTTGAAAGATGAAAGCATAAAAAAGAGATTAGCATATAGTGTTTTCTTATAGCTGCATCCTTTGAGTTTCCCTCTAACACCAACTCCATCAGATACATGACGCTTCAGAGGTATGACTGTTTTAAAGTTTTTGGTCGTTAAGATTCTGTAATTAGGCCCATCATAATTGTCAGCACCAGGCCCACTGGGCTGTTAATCTGGCCCTGGTTCAGGTGATATATTCTTTGTGGGCTAAAAATATACATATTTTTTATTATATGTATAAGGAAAATTACATGTGCAAATTGCATGTATTGAATTTGTATAAGTAATCATTAGAAATATACAGATGACACACAGTGAGTACAATATATAACACAAAAGGACAGATCTGGGCAGTACATGAGCTGCACGGTGAGGACATAGGACTGCACCCTCAATATCTATACATAGTTTAGTTAGAGGATCTTAACATGATATTGTAGTGTGCGATTATGCTGTAGCTTGGTGATAAAGGTACAATTTGGGGATTAACAATCCTCCCAGATTTTTGTACGATATGAATCAGACATTGCCACACTGGGTTGTTATATGTATGAATAAATATATTCAGTGATTTTTGGATGGCTTGAATTGTGTTACTGGGAAGGCAAAGCTATTGTTCAAAACAAATACAGAACATTGTTAAAAGCTTCATTTTTGTAGTCGCACAAGTAAAGATTGTGAGAGGAAATTATATTATCAGGATACTAGTAGATTCCTAGGAAACTAATATACCCTTGTTACTAATTATAGACACAAATTGTTTGTATAGTATGCAAAACGTTGAAGGAAAATTTTAACTCCTGTAGCCTGCGATTTGGTCGTGTTTATCCAATGGTATGATACTTTTTCGTATTCTGCCAGTTCCAAAAGCAAGTCCCTCATAGAATTGATAGGATCTGAGATAACCAGTAATATTTAAGCTGCAAACTGTGCTGGGTAATACCAGTGGGAGGAATGCCAGACCTACTGGGTGCAGACCTTGAGTAACTGCTTTGTGAGCGTCAACCAATCGAGCGTTGCCATACTAACCCATTGCAAAGCTCTGATAGGCCAGAGCTTGGGAGACAGCTGATCTGTGCAGAGTGGAGGCATTGTAGTGGGGCGGACTGAGTGGAGAAGCCCTGCACCCAATGGCACACTGGTGAAGCCACTTGACTCCTTCCTGTTGTCAAATACTCCATCCATGTGTTAATGCATAGTATATAGACCTCTATTCAAATAAAGCTTTAGAAAGTGCATGGATTACTCCATACCTCACTGAAGTGTCCTTCCAGTTGGAGATCTTGATGCATGTGAAGATGAAGGGACTGATGCCCATTACCTTGACATCGTGACATAACCTGAGTCATAGAGGAGAAGGTGCAGGAAATCTCACATGTGCAGAATTTTCTTCCTTCCTCTGCCAGTGTGAATACCTTAGACATCCCATTGCAGGTAACAAGGAGCTTATTGGTGTAGCCTTAGTGATCCATTACAATTTTCTTCCATAGAACTTGGGTTTCAGCATGCAGTTCTTTCCTCCGTTGCTTTGTAAAGGTTGACAAATCTGGATAAAGTTGGATTTTGCAGCTCGTATTAAATGTTTTTTATGTTTAAAGAAGTTATTCATGGCAATGGCATTCTTGTTCTGGTGTAGTGCCCTCCAGGTAGCTCATGGATTCTGTCTTTTATGAATTCTTGCCCATATCCACAATGTTTTCAGGGACACATCAAATATACATATTGATGGCCGCACATGTAGTATGTAGAATTCAGAAGGTGTATAAGTTTCTGTAATTAGACAACGAATCCTGCAGAATATGCATTATACATACTACAGGGCAACCCTTTTAATGCACTTTCATAAATGTGACAAAATTATATGTGTCCTTGAAAACATGGTGGATTTTGTTCACCCTGCTTCTACTTTTAAACCCAGATAACAGGAGTTTTACAAATTCATTATAAAAGTCCCTCTGATTCCTAGAAAAGGATAGAGCCCAATATCCTCTTGTTCTGACATTGTTTCAACATGCTATATCTTCTAGATCTGCAAGCTTCTGTTCTAGTAAGATCTCCACCTCTGTGAGTGCTTCATGTTTATCCACTATGTAGTTCTGAGAGTCTGCTATTCTATATATTTTGTTTCCTAGTTTATCTGTACATTCAGGTTGCCTATAGATTGGACCAATTCTGGAGATAGCTGTGTAACATGTGATTCAAATCTTTCTGGAGATATCTTCACATAGCTCTGATTTTGAAGCCTAAGGCTTCTGAAACTGAAAAGGCCATGGTATTCTGACCACAATGGTGTAGAAGCCTAAAACTCATTATTGGTAGGCTGAAACTTATTCTGATCTGGAAGCAGGTTTCACTTGGCCTGAGTTTGCTTGTTCTTTATACTTGTCATTATGCTGATCTTTAAACTGTGTTGGAGCCACTTTTCAGCAAGGCTAGCAAAGTTAAGTACTCAAGCGTCTATCTTGGTCAAGAGCGAAACCTTACCCCTAAAACCATTTAGTCTCGAGGTAGATTTCAGCAACCTAAAAAAAAGATAATTTCGCTATTGGAAGTAATAATAATGGTTCCTTACTGCCCAAAGGTATTGAATTGCCAAAGACTAAAAGAGGATTCTTAAAAATAAAATCACGATATGGGTATTAAAATGATGATAATAAAAATCATGATAATGGTATTAACCCCTTAAGGACACATGACATGTGTGACATGTCATGATTCCATTTTATTCCAGAAGTTTGGTCCTTAAGGGGTTAAACAAAGGCTCTAACACCAGTCAATGGATAAATATGTGAGTATGAATATCTTTTTTTTAACTCTGTCAAATCCTAATGACAGGAGACTGGGAAGTTCAACTCCATGAACTCTGAAGCCTCTTTTCAGACTTAGCAGATAAGAAACTATGATGACAAGCATTGTTCTTATCACTCATTATGAGCTAACATAAGCAAACAGAGATCATATGGCTCAATGCGAATGTCCACATATTCGTGAACATAGACGGTTATGATGATTTATAGGACTTCTGCTGCTGTTATAGACCTATGGATTATGAAGAATGGATCTGATCCAATTTTAGATGTTCTCATACATCCAATCAGCCAATGGGACCTATATAATATTACGTTTGTATTCTAGTTATTTGGATATTTTTAATCCTAATGGCATCCAATGCAAAAATTAAACTAGAGTTTATGTATAATTTATTAACATTCAATGTTTTAGACACACTAGCATGAGTTGAAACATATGGAGATACCCATACAGAACAGTTAATATGGTTTATAAATAAATGAAATGAAAGTCTTAATGAAAAAAAAGTTAATTTGTAACTGTGCATTCATATTTGTGGTTCCATGTCATTGGCGTGATGTGTGATAAAATAGCTGGGATTTAGTTAGAATTCTTGGCTGAACGCGGTGATATTTTTGTTTGCCTACTGTACATTCATTGTCAGTTTTTACTGTGGCATATAACTCTCATCCCAACAAGAAAGATCATGGGAAAAAAAGGAAACTGAAAGAGTGAAAAACAGATGGAGCAGTAAAAATGTATATTTATTTAATAAATATATAACATACAAATTAAGATTTTTTTTTAAATTTAAATTACTGCTTTATTTCAGGTCACTGTTCACTTGATCTGTGAATAAAACCAACATTTAGTGACTGTCTCCTAACCGTCAATCATATTTTGTCCCATCAGTCGTTTCTTTTTTTAACTCCACAAGTAGTGATGTCCCGAACAGTTCGCCAGGAACCGTTCGCCGGCGAACATAGCATGTTCGCAGTCGTGAATACGCGCAATGTTCGGTCCGCCCCCTATTCGTCATGGAGGTGGGAGGGTCTGGGAGGGAGGGTCTGCTGCTGATTGGCTGGAATGTGTCTGCTGACTGTGGTACAGGGTCAAAGTTTACTCAATGATGACGAATAGGGGGCGGACCGAACATCGCGCGTGTTAGGGACCGCGAACACACTATGTTCGCCGGCGAATGGTTCCCGGCGAACTGTTCGGGACATCACTATCCACAAGCCGATATTTGGATCACAAGTCAAATGAACAGGCTTGTCCATTGCACAATCGTTTGGTTTGTGAGTCGGCTAGATTTTAGCTCAATCGTATGAACTGCATTTTGGAATGAAAAAAAATGTTAGTCTACCAGAAGACACACTGGGTGACAGGTGTCACAGCGCACAGTAGTACTACTTGAAATTGCCTTGGTGCTAAAACCACTCACTAGAACTCACATCAAAGGAAAGGAAATTACAAACAGGTAAAAAATAAATTGAACTATGAAAGACACAGCTATCAAAGCCTAAAACTCTCAATACTGATTGTAACCTTGCTAAACAACAGTTGTTTAACCCTTTTAGTACAGCAGAATGGCAAAGTACAGCTATCATCTGCAACACTACAAAAAAACACAAACAGTCGGGTGCATTAAAATACAATAGTAATGGAATACCTACAGGGGGTGCCATGTAAAAAAAGAAAATGAGTAGGGGGTGCCCAGGGATTATTGAAACCATAAAATCCTAGGCAAATCGTAATTTACAAAAATTAGGACTTCTAATTATGAAAGGGGGCTTTATCCCCATTTAGGCAATTTGGGTAGGTTTGGGGGAGGGTAATTGGCCAGATCCTCTCCAGTTTTTGAACCTCTGTACGTGTTTGAGGATTCATTGTGTGAACTGTTTTTAATCTTCTTTTTTACTTTTATTTTGACGTGGCTTGGGACATTTTTCTTTTTGCGAATAAATTGCATTTGAATTTGGAACCAGATTGTGTCCAATCTTCATTCTGCAGACTTCTTTTTTTTTTTTTTAATTCTTTATTTTTGCAACGGCACTGAGTAGACAATGTGAATGGTTTGGCTCGTGCAAGAGCCCATTGGCTTTCCAGATGGTACATTTAGTATACAAAGATGCCAAAGTACATATATTAGATACATTAAGTAATAACATCATGCTACTTTCGTCCGTTGTCTTTGTGTCAAACAAAAAGAAGAACTGTTAACAACAATTTAATAAAGAAGAAAGGAAAAAAAGAAAACAAAACAGTGGGCCGGGGTACCGGTTGTCTCGGCCCAACGGTGGTGGTTGGGGTGGGAGGGGGAGGGGGTAAGGTGGAGCAGGGGGGGGAGTCATACCTTGGTCATTCAGGTTTTTTTTGCGTCCCCTGTCTGTTAATATGCCTTTATCGGTCACTGTAGGTTTCCCAAAGTTCCCAAGTCTTGGTGAAGGCTTTGGTGGAGCCTCGTACTTGGGCCGTGAGTTTGTCTTATTGATCACTATTGGCACTGGGGAGGTTTCTGGTTGTAGCCAGATTTGGGCTTTTGCCCTTCTGGCCGCTAAGGTTATTTTATTGAACAGTTGTTGGTTTGGTTTGGGCCAATCCTCTTGGGGTCTGGCTAGCAGGAATGACCATGGGTTTAGTGCTGCCGGTCTGTCCATGATTTGGGTTAGTAGTGTTTTAATTGCCGTCCAGAAAATCTTAATCTTAGGACAGTACCACCACATGTGGGCATATATCCCTTTCTCTCCGCAGTTTCGCCAGCAGAGGTCTGTGGGCATCTTTTTCATGTGGTACAATTGAACCGGGGTGGTATGTCACCTGAACATCGTTTTGTACGACTGTTCCTGCATTGTGACGCAGATGGAGGTTTTCATTCTGCAGACTTCTATATACATTGTTTTACTGCTTTTCTTAGGCCTCATAGGATATACAGATTTTGCCCAAAGAACTTGGGGACCCTTTGGAAATTGCGATGTACATTAGGCATTGGCTAGCCATAAAATGACATTTCCCTTCCACCCCCTTCTGGACAGCAGAGGTTTGGAAGAATAGGACATCTGAATGAACTAATGTGACTAACCATGTAGCAACTGTATTCCTTATGATTATGATGTCCTGTGTAGTGATACAATGCTATCTAGAATTCTATTATACACCAGATGCTTTTTACTTTGTTTTTTTCCTGATAATACATGTGTGTTTGGGCTTCTGTGGTTCAGTAAAAATGAATAACAATTTATCCCAATTTAGTAAAAACTAAAAGTAATGCAGCAATATTTTTTTTTTTATTGAAAAGCTGTCAGATAAACATACACAGCAAGCAATTGGCCACCTGAAAATGTGATCTTATAAATTGAATTAATCATTTTTTTTCTATTTTCAATAAGCTTTAATGTAAGTTTTAGATAAGCCAATGTTATACAATGGGCGAAGGGATACAATGTTACACAGGGAGAAATATTTCTCTCAAATATAGCTACGTTTGCCTATTGCATATCAAGCATATTAACAGCATACTCATTCAACGGTAGAGTATTTTATGTTGTTTGTGAATTTTTTATTTGTGGTGTAATTAATTGTAGAGCCAAAAGCTAAACCGCCTAACGGATAGAACATATCCTGTTTTTATTGTTGCTATACCTGGATTCCAGGATTATCAGTTTGGTTTTATTGGGATATGCCATGTCAAGATCACTTGCAGAGTCCGTGCCAACATGTGACACCACCAATAATGACAAATATGTGGTTTTACCCAGCTCAACGCAAGTGAGCTGAATGACTTGTGTGAAACTACAAGAGTTCTTAATATTGGCCTGAGAAGATTAGGCTGTCATATTAACATTCCAGTACTGCATGTTGAAAGAGGCAACTACGTAATCAGGGTCATTGTCGATTCCTAAATTAATCAAAACTTTCCCAAAGCCCCTACATAATAAGTGATTGAGATAAAAAAAAAGAATCCTATATTATATGCATTCAGTGGCGGGACTAACGTACCCTTGTGCAAGAAATGTTTTGTGCCCCTCTCTTGTGCAAAGTTGGCAGAAAGGAAGATCCTCAACTGTTGTACAACTTCCACAATGCTTTAACTGGGAATCTACCATTTTCCCATCCTTGTAGGGTTGTATTTGTAAGCAGTGTTTATGTGTTTGAGTGTAAGCATGCTTTTCTAGGGGTTAGGTGTGTATGAATATAGGGGTGTATTTGTGTTTGGTGTTATCCTTTAAATGCAGTTGTGTGTTTGTATGTACTGTTTCTGTTTAATAATTGTAGTGGTGTATTGTTTGTAGTGTTAAATGTGGGGGTTGTGTTTGTACATAGTGTTGGTGTTTGAATACAGGGATATGTTTGTTTGTTTGTAGTGCTGGCCGTTTATTGCAGATGTCTGTTTGTATGTAGTGTTTGCATACAAGGGTGTATTTGTGTATAGTGTTTTAATTTGATGTTGGGATGTATACACATATACACATGCTGATACAGATACACACTGACACACAGGTTCATATACACGCTGACAACACACACAGATACACACTAACATTTACACACATCTAACATATTGACACATACAGAAACACATACATACACTGACACACACACAGATACAAACACTGACACACTCACACACACACACACAAATCATAATTTACTCATTTTTAGCCACTAATTTTTGACAAGAGGGTGGCTTCTCTTTGGTCCATGGATTGTAGTATCTGACTCACCCAGGTTCTCTCCCACCCCCACCCCTCCTCCTCTTCTCTCAGCACCAGAGCCAAGCAGCATATCTGACATGGCCCCTGTTCAGAGATACCCAATGGATGGCCATAAGTGCATGGGACACTTGACGGGGCCCCACAGCTTGCAAGCTCCTGGTGCAGCCCTGTAATTTGGCCCAGTTGCACTTGCAACCCTTGCCAAACTGGATGTTCCAACACTCTACGTATATTACTTTTTTTTAGCACTTCAGAATCAATTAGCGGGGCATATTTTCAGGAATTTTGTTGGTCTACTTTAGAATCCATCTTAAATGCAAAATTAACTTCAGTAATTGTAGTAGCAATTGAAAGAAACACAGTAGACATTTTTGTTATTCTACTCCCTTAAATGAAAAATGTTGGTTAGTTACTTTATTTTTGACATGCTTATGTGTGTAGGTCACTGTACTTAAATGACAACTTTGTATTTTTTACATTTCACAGAAATTCTTTGCTGTTCGTCAGTTCACCTCAATGGCCGTGATATATTTAATGGAGAAGGATTCGGGCGTATTTGCTTACTCTGCACACTCTACATTGGTGTCAAATAGTGGCAACAAAGACAAGTAAGATATTATCACAAAAAATAATATTATTGAAAGTGTTTAATTTACTGGTCATGCATCACTTGCTAGGAAGGATACTGTCACGATTCCGGGAACCAAACACACTAACACACACACAGAAAAGGTGCAGTACCGGACCTTAGAGTGGCTGGGCTAAGCACACAAAGAATAGTCAGGAGACAAGCCGAGTAAGGGGAACCAGAAGACAGAATAACGAGAAACAAGCCGAGGTCAAAGGGTAGGAGAAAGTCACAAAGTCGGATAAACAAGCCAGAGAGTACGTAACCAGAAACACAAGTTCAATAGCAATACTAGCAAGCAAAGACCACAACAGGGCAGAGAGGAACCGGAAAGGTAAGTATATAAATCATTAGGTTAATTCTGATTGGATAATTTGCAATCAGAATTAACAATCACACGTGGGAGATATCTAGACCTCCCACTGTGCCTTTGACGCCGGGTCAGGTGGCTGACCCCGGCGTTTAGTAAAATGGGCGGTCTCCCAGCGTGCAGCGTCATGCATGCTGCCGCTGGGGGACGGCTGGAGGGTGAGTGCCGCGAGCGGACTGCAGCCTCCCCTCGCAGCCGCCCGCGGGATCCTGACAGATACAATTTTGTCAGCACTTAAAAAGGATTGTATAGTGCTTGAGAATGTCCTCATAATGGTAGAAAAAATACAATAAAGACAGCTGAAAAGTCTTAACGAACTGAGATTTTGAGTCATTTAGACAAATGGATTTGTCTACACAGTGAAGTGAAGATGGTCAAATTACTTTGCAAGTCAACATATCCAGTAACAACTGCTAGTAAAAATAAAGGTCAGATTCACAAAAAATCTAGCTGTGATAAGTTGAAAACTGACTTGCATTTAAACAATTTTAAAGCATATTGCATATCTCAGTGCTCTATACTGTCCATATACCGCATGGCACCTCAGTTATATTGACCTTGAATATAAGCTGGCTTAATGCAAGTCACACTCATCCTCTGTTTAATGTATCAATTTAAAGTCCAGATACTGATCTAACTGTAATGTAGGGGCGAGTGTTATCTCACATTCTAAAATCATAACTACTGAAACTGGAGTTGGTTCCTGTATTTCCAGTGAAACTAATCAATATATAATCTCTTCAAAGTATGTTTGACCTTTTAAAGGCCAAATATTATACTATGCTGTCATTATCACAATGTCATCCATTTATACTGTGTGTCAAAAGGGAATGTTTCACTTCAAATTTCATTGGGCTGGGATACCCTCCCCCATTTACCCCTATACTGGGCAGTTGTGGAATTTGCCCCACAAGTTGGGTTCTTTTGACTTATGACTTCTTTTCAGTGTTCAGTGTTGTTTCAGGAACATGATAATACTGGACTAACTGCTGATTTTCATATTTTCTCCATGAAAATATGTGTTGAGGTATTGGTACTCCATGTAGCCGTGGTGAGGTTTATACACCATTTCTATTTACAGCACCGGTGAACATTACACGTAGAGTGTGTCTCAACCTGGGTGTTGGATGCCTGGTATGCTGTGTAAAATAGTGGGTTGTCACTGCTGGGGAAACACTCAACCATCCCTACTTTAACAGATATGTCACCTACAGCTCACAGTTACAAATCTTTTTGTGTCAGGTGGCTGCTCTGAGCTAAATAAATTATAATAAATAATGATGAATAAGATAATAAACAATATACAATTAAAAGAAACTCTATTATGCTCCTAACCGATCCACTAACTGTAGAGATCCAGGGCTGAAGAGTACCACATTTGAGGCTTTAGCTTGAGCCCTACCGTAGCAATTCCTACACCTGCTATCATTTTTTTATTTTATTTATAAAACATTATTGTATTGTATCATCTGTCTTTGCAACAGGTCCAAACGACAGAAAAAAACACAAGTAAAAAACAATTTAGGCAAACAGTTCCATGTACTTGGGCTGATCTTGTATCCTATTTTTTTTTTATTATTTGTGCCAAGCCCTTATCAGTTTACAAAGGAATCAGAAGAATTTCAGGAGGACAGCTTGGACTGGTTCAGTTGTTAAAGCAGCACATGTAATGCAATATGCTGAAATGTTAATGTCCAGCAATACCTCGCAGTGGGAACTGTACTGTTTTGCAGAGAACTAAATCATCTTTTATTATTATTATTATTATTATTATTGGCATTTATATAACGCCAACTTATTCGCAGAGCCTTACAATATGATAAAGGGGTAAATTTAGCAATAAATAATACAATTGCTACATGTTACAGGAACAATAGTTCAAAAGAGTTTAGAATCTAGAGAATCTCTATATGTTAGTGACATTTTCTTCAGTGTAGATTCCTGGTCCCTTTTTATTGCTCCATGACAGCTTCTTCTGAAGATATGGGTTTATAAGTTCTATGAGTGTTGCTATGACAGTGACAGAAATTATTTGCTGTCATTGTCCTTTTCTTCCACCCTACTCCACATACTCTCGGCACACATCGCTTGTCTGTTCTTCGTGTTTGTTCATCTACTCTGAGTCATGCAAACATAAACCAGTTATGAGCAAACAGGTGTTTCTGTATTTTTAAGATTTTTCTTTGTGTTGTACAGTGGGTGGTGTATATTTTGAAGTTGGGAGTTACATAGTTAGGGGAAAAGTAACAATACAGATTTTACAAAAATTCCACATGTAGGCGTCTTCTAACGCATATTTTACAACATAAACGGTTTCCTTTTATTTTATTTTCCTTTAAGAACATGATGGCGAAATTAGAAAATGAAAAAGTAAAGATTCCTAAAGCTGTGCTAAAATAACCTACCTTCTTATAACTCACTGCTATTCTCTAAAAGGACTATTGATGATTGTATCTGTTTTTATTTCATCCTTGTTTTTTACTTTGCTGGCATGAAATGATGGTGAGATTGTATTTGGACGCACTATACATTTTTTGTTGCAATGCATTAACTTGGCTCTCTAAAAGGAGGCTCTCTGTGCCTAGAGGGGTATCAGCTACACCTCACTAACAAGGCCTATAGAAGGCCGAAACGATCGTCTGGGTATTGCTGTTTGTCTCGTGCAGGGAGAACCTTCGGTTCTGGTCTGCCCCTATGGTTGGGATCAGTGTGTTATGCCTTGGAGCTGGTTCTTTCTATAATTTTTAGATCTGAGCGGAGATTTATTGAAGGGCAAACTACTGAGTTCCTCTAAGCTTTTGTCCGTTCTCAAAGTTCTCACATTCTTTGTTTTAGTTATACATTCAAATACAAATATTACTGTAGATATTTTTTCCACTTAAATAGATATTCTAAGTACAATAACATCCTTTGCTCACTGTATAGATTATGGATTATGGGATAAATAGATATAATATCACTGTATCTCTAAGCTTCTTCTAACTGTAGTGATTTCCAAAACTCACTAAGACAGTCCCTTCAGAGATGTAACTTTTTTTCCTCTCACTCTTGCCATTCAAAATTTCCCACCACGCACAAACGCACAATGAGCTGGCACATGCCATGCTCGTCCTTACTTCTCCTCTCTGACTTTGTTATTCTTAGATAAACCTATAATTCTTATGTATTATTGTCCATTACAAAACTGATAAAATTGTAAATGAAAAAACAATAGCTAAAATAGCCAAGCTATGACAATAAATGTACTATCAAAGTATAAAAACTGTGCAATAATAATGCATCATTTAATATTCTGCTAATAATTTGATATAAAGACAAAAAGACAAAATGTACACCCCAAAGAAGAAAATGCTAGTCATTAATTTCAATAAATAAATTTGTCTGTCTCTCTGTCTATTTCACTGTGTAATAAAATATAATGTATGCTAGACAGTAAACTCTTTTGAGCAGGGTCCTCATCAACCTATTGTTCCTGTAGCATTTTGTGATTGTCTTGATTATTTTTAAATTCACCCCTTTTATAATATTGTAAAGTGCTGCGGAATAATCTGGCCCTATATAAATGCTAAAAATAATAAAATAATAATACACAGAAAGTCGGTCCGATCATCTAAAAGTCTAAACATTTAAAAAAAAAATTAAATAAAAAGAACACAAAGGGATATTGTTCAACTTCAACCTTGCAGAAGGAAAAGTTCCAGTGAGTTAAACAGCCTGTAAAAGGACGGATGAATCCCATTTCTCTCATGCCGTTTCCAAGCACAGCAGACCAGAGATACTGTAACGATCTTAAAACTGGCTGATAAAAGTCTCATGGCCACATGCCTGAACTAGTAGGAAGAAGGTGACAGGTATGTTTTATTAATATTGCAGGCAACTAACAGAAACAGAAAGAGACTCAAATGTTCAGAAATAGCTCAGTGAAGCGAATGCTCCACAAAAGATGTGAAGTTGCTTTCACCCTGAATTCTGCTGTTGTTCAGCTCCTATTTCTGTCTGCAAAATATTAAGTAATTTTAGATTATTATTATTATTATTATTTTTTTCTGTTGTAATTTTTTGTTTAATGTCAATTGTAATGTTTAATGAAACATCAGGCGGAATAACAAAGAGTTATTTAAAATGCTTCTAAAGAGATGTTCCTGAAACACAACATCAAAATCTTACAGAGCTTTTCACTAAAGTTTGCATTGTCAAGAACTCAAAGTAAATTCAAAGTTCATTTCACATTTCAGGCCAAAATACTCAATATGGAAAAAACAATCTCCAAGGCACCTATTTATTTAAATTGGCTGTTTGAGTGGAATTCACATTTAATTTCTGACAATTCCCACTTTATTGAATACCCTTGTTTGTTGTGCTACATACAGTACTAAACTCACCATTCCTCCGGCACTAGATCCATCACATATTCTTTTTCTAATTCAAACACGCTTTTCAGAAATTCCGCACATTTAATGTCAAATCCAGAATCCTTCCCGAAGTTTTAGTTCTAAGTAAAAAAAATTCTTAGAAAACTAACACACTAGAGTTTGTCTGAGCGCTCGGTAGGGGAGAGGGTGTAAACAGATATTTGAAACAGAAGTTGATGTTAATTAAAAATAATTAGTCCAGCACTATAGGTGTTCACAGGGCACCCTTGTAATTTTTGGTGAAGGTCCAGTGTTGAATGGGGACTGATATAACCTTATTCATTACAGGGAACATGGTTGTGCAGGGTCACTATCCGTATGAATCATGTCTGGTTTATGTTACCCCAGAGGGCGTATTAGTGAAATAATAACAGGTAGGTTCACATGAAAAAAGAACAAGTCCTCATTGAAACTTCTTTCAATGTGGTATTGAACCCCAAAATTACTTAATAGAATATTCCTAAATATACCGTCTACATGCTGGAGATGTCAGAAAGGACACGTATTTTTGGTGGAACGCATATTTGGTGGAACTGTCCAAAAATAATTCCGGTTTGGATTATGGTAAACACAATTTCTGAGATTTTGGGTTGAGTCCCACCTTTTGATGCAGATTTAATACTTCTGCATATAACATCAATGCCAATATCTATCTATAAAAAAAAAACTATTTTAAGACACTTCCTCAATGCCGCTAAAACTCTAATACCTGCCCTCTGAAAACAAACATGTAAACAAACTAAGAGACAATGGCTTGATAATGTATTGGGGGGAAAAAGAAAAGGTTGAGTTTAAATACATTGAATGTATTGTAGTGTCCTTGACTCTCATAGATTTTGAATGTTCATATTTTACAAAGAGTTGATGTCGCTAGCTCCTCTCAGCCGGTGGTCTTCCTGTTTGTCTTTATTGAAGAGACATTTGGTTACAAATTATGTCTGGTTACAAATTTCAAGGTGGTTGCAACTTGAAAAGGCCTCTTTCCTTTTCCCTGAAGCTCTGCTGACAGATTTCTTCATACCATCCCAATCACAAAAATGCGAATAAACTGATAGCAGTGGCAGTGTGGCTTCCATCAGTTTAGTGAACAGTACCACCCACCCTGCATGATAAATTGAATTGTGGGTAATTATACCCAGGGGTTCACAGAAAATAAAAAATAGCGACCATAGGGGACCTATGGCGGCAGGCACATGGCGCCCCGCAATCCCAGCTGCCACACTACATGGGAGAGAGCTCCGACTTCTCCGATGACCAGACTCTGGGGTCGGAAGACTTTCACCTACCTGCACCACAGGCACAGATATCGCCCCCTGCGCCTACTGAGCCTAAATTGGATGCAGCACCGGTTACTAAGGCAGATATGCAAGAACTCCTGGCGGGCCTCAGACGCAACATCCACGCGGATGTAGCCACGCTCCGAAAAGACCTGCTGGGCCTCACAGGCCGCATGGGCATACTTGAGGAGAATTCCCGCACCACCACAACACAACTCACTCAATTGCAACAGGAGCTGCACACACTCCAAAAGCTACACACCACTCTTGAGCAGAGATATGCAGCTATGGAGGACTCCAGACCACACAACAACATCAAGATTAAAGGGGTGGCAGAGGCTGTTCTGGACGCGGAATTGCCACACTTTCTCAGACGCTTTCTATGTGCACTCCTAACCACCAGACAAGCCAAGTCGGTGGCAATGGATGGAATGTTTCGGATCCCCAGACCGGCCCGGGCCCCTGTTACAGCCCCAAGGGACTTGATCGTTCGCTTCCAGTCTGGACAGGACAAGGTCACGGTGCTGAGCTCTCTCAGAGGACAGACGCCTTGCCACTTTGAGAACTCTCTTCTCACCTTCTATGCGAATCCTCTCAGGGGGCACCATAGCGTGGTGGAAAATGGTGCAGCCTTCACCATATTCCTGCGAGCGCAGGGTATCACATACAGATGGAAAATGGCTCACATGCTGATGGTCACCCAGGACGGTGCCTCCTACTCAGTCCAAGACATCGGAGAAGCAGAGGCGACACTGGTGAAGTTAAGCTTCCCACGAGACTCACTCACAAACTGGCAAACGCAAGTGGCGGCCCAGCCCCACACCTGGGACCCAGCTGGCATGGCCCCATTCGTACCCAGGAGACCCACAGTGGACACCAATGCGTCGGCCACCACAAGAACTACCACTGAAGGTCTAAAGCACAAGACCGTTCACTCTATACCCACCATTACCGGGCATAATTCTATACTCCCTGACAGTAGATACCAATATTATTTCGGTTTAAAATCCTTTGCTCAGCTACTATGTACACACCTGTATCCTGCGCCTCACCACTAGACCGCTGACCCATACGGCCACCACCACGAAAGGGATAGGGCAGGGGATGCAGGCATAGAGTTTGGGTCACACGGATCCCCCTGGCGCTCTCCATGCAAACTACCCCCCCAACACAGGGTCACGATTTACACATCAAGGGCAGCTGTCTCACGGGATTATCTGAATTATCTTATGTTTTAAAAAAAAAGATCGCAACTATTTCTCTTTAACAAAATGTCACTGAACCACCTCATGTAATCAGTTATATGTCTTACCTCCAACATGTATCTCACAATGCGCTTCAAAAATAAGAATTAAAAAAACAAAAAAGGACTGCTATCATCAAATTCTAACTTCACGGTTTTTAAAAGTATATTACATATGATGAAACAATGATTTTTTTTTAATTATGTATATTGATTTTTTTTTTTTAGAAAATGTCACTTTTTATATCTGTCTGAGCACCCATGTTGGGTCAGTTTATACTATTCTTTGAACAATATCTGCCCAACCTAACTTGTCTTCTGCTGCAGGATCAAACTAAGCAATCACGGTAGTAGGCAGGTTAGGCTGAGCAGCAGTTTGTCGGATAATCGTAGAATCTGACCCAAAATGGCTGCTCAGCCAGATACAAAATTTGCTAAAAAAAAAATCAATATACATCATGTTTTCAAAAAGTGTCATTAAATTAAAAATAAAATGTTAAAAACAAGAAGTAAATAATCATGACAGAAGTCCTCTAATCTATTAAAAAAAGTTATTTTTGTACATTTTAATGTACAATCTGTATCCTGCAGTAAAGGGAGAGGTCCATTCCATCCCATGGTATTTGTTTAATTAATACTGTTGCCTCTGCCGCGCTAGATGGTATACAGTCCTCTCCATGAAAACATTGTATACATTGTACTGAATTTTTGATAAATTACATAATGCAAGCTATATATGCTTAGCATAGGAAAGGACTTTCCATAATTTTTTGATAATGAGAATGGAGTACAAATATCTAATCTCTCTCAGAATGCAGTTTTGTTGCCAATGTCTGGCTTTGTCTTCAAACGCATTTTTAACAACTTAACCCCACTATCTTCACCAACCCAGCGTAGACTGCTTGGACTACGAAACTAAAACAGAGTATAAAAAAGGATACAGCCAGCTGGCTAAACATTAACAGCAAACAATGTGAAAATACTAGACAGAAAAAGAATTGTTCCGCACAAAATGACAATAAAGCAATTTTCAACTTTCGTAAGTAAAAGAAGGAAGAGATATTATTGAATAGCACAAATAAAGGAATATTGATTATGCATTATCACAATGAAAAGCTGTTATTCCAATCAGTAGTTTCCATTGTAGCTCCTTTTGATGGGCTGTTGGCACGCTACAGTATAGATGACATTGAGCAACTTGTCATTTGTAAAGGATGCAGTTTGTCTGTGTTCCACGTGACAAAACAAAAGTTCTGTGACAAACAAAAGAAACGTTTTTTTAATGCATTCTTTTACCCACCTGTACAGAAAGAGATTAGCCAATGTCTATATCCTCTCTTATACAAAGTAGGCATTCTAAAGCTTAATGAAACACTATAGGCACCTAGACCACTTCAGCTCATTGATGTGGTCTGGGTGCAGTGTCCCAGGCTTCTTAACCCTGCAGTAGTGATTATTGCAGGGTTAAAGGGACACTTTAGTCACCTGAACAACTTTAGCTTGATGAAGCAGTTTTGGTGTATAGAACCTGCCCCTGCAGCCTCACTGCTCAATCCTCTGCCATTTAGGAGTTAAATCCCTTTGTTTATGAACCCTAGTCACACCTCCCTGCATGTGACTTGCACAACCTTCCATAAACACTTCCTGTAAAGAGAGCCCTATTTAGGCTTTCTTTATTGCAAATGCTGTTTAATTAAGATTTTCTTATCCCCTGCTATGTTAATAGCTTGCTAGACCCTGCAAGAGCCTCCTGTATGTGATTAAAGTTCAATTTGGAGATTGAGATACAAATATTTAAGGTAAATTACATCTGTTTGAAAGTGAAACCAGTTTTTGTTTTTTTTCATGCAGGCTCTGTCAATCATAGCCAGGGGAGGTGTGGCTAGGGCTGCATAAACAGAAACAAAGTTATTTAACTCCTAAATGACAGTGAATTGAGCAGTGAAATTGCAGGGGAATGATCTATACACTAAAACTGCTTTATTTAGCTAAAGCAATTTAGGTGACTATAGTGTTCCTTTAACTCCACCTCTAGTGGCTGTCTACCAGACACTCCCATGGGAGTGGGCCCCACACTCCCAATGTG
This sequence comes from Pelobates fuscus, assembly GCF_036172605.1. NCBI lineage: Eukaryota > Metazoa > Chordata > Amphibia > Anura > Pelobatidae > Pelobates > Pelobates fuscus. The sequence goes on from NC_086322.1 coordinate 79,169,766, forward strand.
CATATAGTATATTGATTATTGCTATATATATATATACCCATGGGGGCCCTTAGTCCACTGGCTGCATGTATAGTGAAGACAAGAATTGTGCAGTTTGTTGGGCCCCCTATTCACTACACAGCAGCTGGCAAACGCCATTTGCCCCCTCAGGCAGATCCTCTCCAACTCTCACGAGCCTGTCTGACAGAGTTTTTCTGCGAGTTAGCAGGGCAACCCTACGCCCAGAGGCTGAAGATAGCATTTGCTGGGCCCCCTCGTCACTAAAAGCCAGCTGGAAAATTTCACAATCCCACTGTACCACCAAGGTTAGAAGCAGGAATGGATGAATGAAATTAAAATTACAGTTAAATAAAAGCTTTTGTCCACAAAAGGCAGCGCCTATCATATTCCACATATTTAAACACACACTACACTGACTACACAAACACACTAAATCCACTACACAAGCACTCTAAATCCACTACATACACACTACATCAACTACTCAAACAATGCATCCACTACACAAACACACACTCTGAATCCACTATACACACGGCATCCATTACACACTGCAACATATAGACAGTATCCCTTACACACACACACACAGTTCATCAACTTTACACACATACTAAAGCCACTTTACAAACACACACTGCATCTACTACACACCCATATATACACTGCAGCCACTATACACACCCACACACTGCATCCACTATATACATCCTCTGCATCCACTACACACGGGCTCTATTCACTATACACAAAAACTCTGCATCCATTATACACATACACACACTCTGCATCCCCTACACACACACCGAATCCACTGTATACACACTGAATCCACTATACACACTCTGCATCCACTACACACACATTGCACCCACTGTATACACATTTAATCTACTATACACACTCTGCATCCACTAGACACACATTGCATCCACTATACACAATCTACATCCACTGTAAACACACTGCATCCTTGTGGGTAGACAGGGGAGCCCCATAGATCCAGACCTTGCGTTGTGTAATTTGCCCCAAAATCTCTGATGGTAGCCCTGCTAAAGATCTAAATAAAATGATTCTTCTGATCAAAGTTTTTAAATAAATGCATACACACCTTAACCATAATTTGATTAAACTAATCCTCAAGGCTGTTGTTTTGGAATGTCTACTTCCATAGTAAATAAGTTAATACTGAAAAACATTGACATGTTAGGCATAATGTGTAATGTTGGTGTATTTGATTGGAAATCTATTAACTCCTCAATTTCATATCATTATATCTCAGCTAATCTTCTTTCGTGGAAAACAGTGGAACTTCTGGTTCTTGAATTATGAAGATATTAAATATACTTGTGTGTTAATGTATTCTGCAACTCTGTTGTATGGAGTGCGCGTGTAACTTCATGTTTTCAGGTGCTTGCATACCTTTTATCATTTCTTTGGGAAGAATCAGAACGGGTGAGCAGAGAAATAAAGGGACATTGCAAGTTTCACCACACATGTCACTAGGGATGCGCATTAATGGTGGACACATGCAAAAGGGGGGGCAACTACTGACAGTTACTTTGGCCAGCTGAGGACCATGCAGGGAGTGCTGAAGCCACTGCACTGTGCAAGTGTGTCAAATGATGGCTTGTGCTGTGCTGCCCGGGGACAGTTCTGGAATTATTCAGGAAACTGAAGTGGGACTGCCGAACAGGAACCTGAAATTACCGAAAGCACGACTGTTGGGAGACGTGCATTGCACCTTTGAATTCATTTTATATCTTACTTTAATGGTCTTCTGTGCACAGCGCTCTCTAATTTCCCTTGTCGTCCTGCATAAGTAGTCAGTAGTATGTTGGGGTATCACAGTGGTCAGATCTGTTCTAAAACAGGGCAGATCTCTGCTTTCTGCTCTAAATTACAAGTTATGCCTTCCCTCTTAAAGTGAACTTGTCATGATAGATATAGATCTGCAGTTACCTAACCATCTGCCTTGGCGTATGTTCAGCGTATCTTTCCTTAATACTATTAAAATCTTATATTTTTTACTTTATTTCCATATTCCCAGTCTCCTGCTGAGAGTACCAATCATGTTTTTAGTGGATGTTACACTTGCTGTAAGACACACCTGCATAGCCCTGTTTGGGAAGCACCAACTTGCTTCCTTTTACAACTTAATAGTTGCCAACACTTTATGTTGGCCTTGTGTAAATAAAACATAGCTGTTCTCTCTCTCCATTCTAGGATTTCCTGCCCAACGCTGCTGCAATAAATCATTCTGGCTGCTTCTTTCCTCTCTTCGTGCAGTTGCTAGTGCTGCTCTCACACTGAGATTGTCATTCCTCCATAATTTCCCTTGCATGCATTGCATTCCCTCAGTCTGATATCAAGAAAGAGAGATGCCCAAAGAGCGGTTTCCCTGACAACAAAAATGCAGAGCAAAGTCTTCTTAACTCTGTGCTTCTCAGCACAAACAAAACTGACTGACAGGGGGCAAGGGCTGTTATTTAACCTCTGATTTTAGAGAAATTTTGATATTTTCTAGTAATTCTGCTAGCACAATGTGTAGATGAACTTTGAAACTCTATTATTAAAGATAAAGGGCACCTGTCATGACAAATGCAACTTAAACCCCTTAAGGACACAGGACATGTGTGACATGTCACGATTACCTTTTATTCCAGAAGTTTGGTCCTTAAGGGGTTAAATAGCCAGGAAAGCTAGGCAAGGTGGAAAAGGCTCAGTAACAAGGGGATACAAGGAGTCAAGCAAATTCAGAATGGAAAATGGTACTAGATGGTGGAATTGGATGGAAATTCTATAAGTTTAAAGGGTTACACCAACCACCAAGACTACTACTGCTTTTAGAAGTGGTCATATTGGTAGTAAACTGTATGTGCATCATTTTTGCTTGAAATGCTGCACATATAGAGATAAATTAACTTGCATCCCCAACACATGTGACATAGGCAGCCTGGAACAGCCGAAGGTCAATTCTGTGTAAAAATTACATCTGTCATCAGCATGCGCAGTGTGTGACAAGTGTAATCATCTAATCCCTTGCTTTCTCCTCTCTCCTACCATGAGCTCCCTTCCACCTCCCTCAATTGCTGTTCATTGGGTTGTTTGGGTTTTTTTTTTTTTTTTTAAAAACCTCTCCCTTTTCCCCTCCCTTGCTCAGAGCATGTGCTTGCACTCTGAACTGGTAAAATGATCTAAGACAAGTTTATTATTATAGTAATTTATAATGGGGGGACCTATTTAGCAATACCCACTAGGACATTTTAAAGCAATTTAACATTCAATCAGGATGGGTTGGAGTAACTGTTTAAAGGAAACGAGAAACATGATGTGTGGTGAGAACAGAGCTCAAAAATTCTCTGGGTTTATAGGTTACTCTTTAAGAAAAAATAATGTTGGTTTGGAAGAGAGGGAGTAAAGTAGAGATAATAGATAAAACACAAAAACCAAAGATCTCCTAAGTCAGAGTTTAAATATCATCTACTTTACTAGCATTGTATGGTTTTTTGTTTCCTTGGAACATACAGATAGTACAACATCATTATTATAAAAAAAAATGTTTTAACGACATCTAAAACATACTTTTCTTTGTTGTATTAAGAAACGAACCCACAGCAGTTATAGCCAAAGGAAACAAAGAAGGGTGTGTGTCTGTATGAACATCAATAGTCCATGCCTTTGAGTCAAGCAATATGTAAATAGCTTCTAAAAAAAGCTACAAAACTTGTCATTGTAGTTTAGCTAAAGGCCCTCCCGCTGGCGAACTGTCCATATTGTGCCATTTACATTTGTGATGTAATGTGTACTCAAGGTGGAATGTTTACTATCAAGTTACAGCAGAGAACCTCATAGACAAAGTATTGTCTTCAATCATTATTTTCTGATATGACTTCAAGCTTGGGTTTGTCCTCTAGATTCTCAAGGGTGCTCTGTAGACCTGGTAAATATTCAAAGAAATAGATAAATACAGTGTTAATGGGGGTAAGACAATAATGCAGATACATATATTACACATTTATAGGTTTCCAATATCATTAAAGAATGCATTTTGCCGCCCCTTCCCAAAAAAATGCATCTTGATGTGTGCCTCGTAACCCCTCTTTTGAATTTCTTACCCCCTTTAGTGTTACATATTTACTCTTGAATGTCTTACCCCTTTTGTCCCTTTGTGTCTGCTACACTCCCTTTAGTGTATTATATCCCCCCCTTTAGCATGTCTTACACCCCCTGTGTATCACTTACTTTCCCACCAGCCCCTTTCTGTGTCACTGTGCTTTAGTGTGGGGTATAGGGGCAGTATTGTGTGGTACAGGGGCTTTAGTGGGAGAGAGATATGGGCAGTATTGGAAAATTGAGGCAGTATTGTGGGGGCATAGGGGCTTTAGAGTGGAGGAATAGGGGGAGTATCGTGGGGGGATTGGTGCTTAATTGCGATGGGGAGAAGGGTCATAATGTGGGGGATTGATTCTCTAGTGTGGGGGGATAGGGGCAGTATTGTGGGAGGATTGGGGCGTTAGTGTGGTGGGTTAGGGGCAGTATTGTGGTGCATAGGGGCAGTATTGTGGGGGATTGAGGCATTAGTGATGGGATAGGAACAGTATTGTGACTTTAGTAAGGTTAATTGGGGCTGGTGAGTAGTAGCAGTATTATAGGGGGGAGAGGAACAGTATTGTGGGGGATAAACTTTAGGGTGGACACAATCACGCAATTCTAACGGAGCTCCAATCTATATCAGCATTGTCTGTATAGTTCCCATGCACTCCCTGCAGTGGTGCCTGTGCTGGAGTGACATTGCATTCTGGCTCCCAGTACCTCTACAGGGTACGCAAGGGATCAGACAATGCTGATATAGATCGGAATTTCCTCACGCCGGGCAGCTGAGGTACAGGCGCTCGGCCACTATACATGAAGTGACTGGCAGGAGAGGAAATTTGCCCCCCTGGGGCGAGAGCGCCTTATAGTAGCACCAGCCCTTAGAAGGTAATATGTTATATAAATTGTACAGAGTTTACTATACAAATATACAAATTAAATATACAGATAAAGCCGGCATAAAAAAGAAGATATGGGCATTCCAGAATATGTGTTTCTCTGTATATTTTCTTTTAATAAATTGTGGTTCATGGTCATATAAAATGTAATTCTGGTGTATGTAAATTTTTTTGTGGTTTGTTCTATGTAGAAACCTTGTGGCATAACTATTAGAAATTATACACTCATATCGCAGTCATTTTTACAGATTTTAATTAATAAATTTTATATTATTATAAAAACATAAATTTTAAAGAGCATTAAAAAACATGCTTATGGGTATTTTAAGGAATCTGCTGTTATGTTTCGAAGTGAAGATTCCCAAAATGTCTATACACCCTATAATCTATCATATATACAGTTACATAGTGTCAGGGTACCTGAAGCCTCTACCTCCGAAAGAGGTAGAGACTTAGTAGTTTACTCCTCCAGCAGGTCGGCTTCCTCCATCCCTCGCGGCTCTCCTAGACACTCTCACGCCGGCCGCGAGGGATCCGTCTCATTTTATGATGTCACGCACGCTGCCCGACGTCATGACGTCAGTCCGGACCGATCTGTCACTCAAGTGACTGGAAGCCACTCAGGACTCGTCGGAGGCGGGTATACTCACTGTAACCAGGGTATTTAAACCTGTTTCTCCCATTCACTCATTGCCCTGTCGTGGTTCTAGCCTGTCTAGTCACACAGTGCTCTGGCGATTTCAGTTATTCCTTTGGTTCCGACCCGGCTAGTTTGACTTACTCTGTTTCCCTCTGGTATCCTTGACCCGGCTTGTTCCTCGCTCACCTGTCCTCTCGTTCCCTCGACCTTGGCTTGTTTCTGACCATTCTCTTTACTCTCCGTACGTTAGTCCGGCCATTCTAAGGTCCGGTATACGTACCCTGTCCTGTTTGTACTTTGCGTGTTGGATCCCTGTCCCGATCCTGACACATAGTTACATATGCTGAAGAGTCATGCATTCATCAAGTTCAGCCTTTCTTACATCCATTTTTGCTCTGATAAAACCACTACAGGTTGAGAATTCCACATCCTTATTGTTCTTACTGTGAAATAAACTTTAATTAGCCTTAGACTAAATCTCCTTTCTTCCAGTCTAAATGCGTGACCACATGTCCTGTGTATAGTTCTGTGTATGAATAGATTTCCAGACAATGGTTTGTATTGGACCCATAATTTGCACCGTATAAAATGTTTGTGTAATTGTATTAACTGGTTAATTCAGAGTGTAAATATTAATTAGTATTTCAAACATTAGATTTATTTTGTTTGTTTTTCAAACAAAAAAAAATAAATTCTTTAAAAGAACTAAAAGGTCATGCAAGTACACCTGTCATGCAAATACAGCATTATGATATTTTCCACATACACTTTTATCTATACATTGTTTTAAACATGTTACTAAGAAATCATTATTGAAAATGCCATTTAGAGTGTTGTGGTGTATTTTAGATCTATATGCTGGTGGTGCAATATGTTAATAGTAATTATCCCATAATGCTGATGGCCGTATTCCAAAATGCATAGTGTGCTTCTCCTGTTTTGCCATATTCTAATAGTAGTAGCACAGGTCCTCACTTTGCAATCACTCATTCTATCCAGTTCTGTCCATGAAGCTTTTTGCATGTGATAGCAGACATTTAAATGAACACTGTAGGTACTGTAACTGAAAGTGCCGCCCCGGACGAACCACCCCTTTCACCCCACCCCCTAGCTATCCCACTGTGACATGGACTCCAGGCTCTATATCCAGTTCAATTAAATGGCTATGGTGCCTACAGTGCCCCTTTTACATTGAACTGTCACTTGCCAAGAAGTTTAATATTATATTAAGTTTTTCCTCTATATTTAACAAATATGTGTGACACTTCCGTGGGTCATTCAGGTCTCCATATTCTCTGATATAACTAAAACAGACGTTCCTATTCCCATTACACTTAAACAATTTGGTCCTTTGGGCATCTTTCACTGACTGAGAATATCACCTGATACACTAATCCTAATAAGGACAAAGCAGATATTGCTAGAATGGAATGGGAAGATATGCGTTAGTCATATCGCAGATGGACTGACAGCTCCCAGGGGACAGTTTAACTTCTTACCATGGATGGCACCTGGGGATAATGGTATTGTAACTATTACCACAGTATAATGTCCCTTTAAAGAAATAAATAAAGAAATAGATGAATACAGGAATAATATAAGTGTGTGTTCCATGGCAATTCCTAAATACTTTACAATTTTAAGATTAGGCAATTGTAATAATAACTTTCCTCTTTCCCTTTAAATGAAGATGTAAATTGCTTGAAAGCTAGGATTGCTTACATTCCACTTTAACAAAAATGTATATACACTGTGTAATATTTTATAACATTCTCCACATGCTGTAACAAGTCTTATATTTCAGGAGCAGTGCGGTACAGTCTCGGCTTCCTACTGTTAAACTTTAATGGAATACCTTTCAGGTACAGCGCTTTATCTCATTATTATATTGTTTATGCTGCATACGTTTCCATTTTCTTATCAATTTTACAGAAATAATAATGATCCCAAGGCACACCAAGGTTTGGCACATAAAAAAAAGCGTTTATTCATGTATAAAGAGTACATCAGAATATCTTAACAGAAAGAAAGTGCATAACCAATTAATAGTACCAAAACCACAGTAATAATAAAGTGCTAAATGCAAACCCCCATTAAAAAGGTATACTGACCAAGAGCAGGAGAAATGAAAACCCCAACGTTTCGGCTATGAAGCCTGTACTCTTTTTGCATGAATAAACGCTTTTTTATGTGCAAAACCCGGGGAACGGATTTCTTTCCTTAAAGAGCACCCCGTACTTTTTAAACCACATACTTACCTGTGATACGTTTTAGTTTGATCACATAATAACACAAAGTAAAAGCAGAGTTCATTGTGATAAAGAAATATCTTAGGTGTGTAGCAAACTCGTACATTACAAATAAAACCAAATCAAAAATAACTATTTAAAAATGCTGTGCTGTGACTACATGGGTAGAAAGAGAGGCAGATGCATTTGGGACAAACTTTTTTAATTGGCTTGTTCCTCGGCAGGCCTAAACACTGTTGACACAATGGAGGAGATTTATCAAGCTGTCAGGCTCTGAAAAATGGTACAACGTACCAAAGTGGGGCAGTGACCATGGAAACCAGTGGAACCAGCAGGTAGATTCCATTGGTGAGTCCTCTGCCTTTACGTCTTTGCCCCACTTATTAGAACAAAGCACGGTGTATAAAACACAGTTTGACATTTATCTCAAAGAGCACAAAGGGGTTTTACATACCTCCCAAGTGTAGGAAGGGCAGTCTCTATTTTGGGCTGTTAAAGCATGAAGCAATAGTTTGAATGAGTTCTTTTTATTTTGAGGGAGATTTTGATGTAAAAGCATCACTTCTGGTTTAAAAGTAATAGCATATCCCATTAATTTATTTAGCTTAATGTGAACCTCACTCCAGTGATGGGACATTTCCAGGGGCGGACTGAGAACCCTCAGGGCCCCCGGGCAAAATAAATCAAGGGCCCCCTTACAGGCCCCACCCATACTCCACAGCAAGCGCCACCCATGTCCCGCCTCCAGCCACACCCTACACAATCTTTAGACACAAGGAACAAAAGTGCAATAATCCCTTCGAGGCCCCAGTAGAGACTACAATTGAGGGCTAATGGGCCATGGAAGGGGGTCTTTCTAGCAGAGGCTATCTCAGTGTCCTTTAGAGAGTGTGTTAGAAAGAATCCCCTCCAGGACCTTATTAGAGACTACAATGGAGTCTAATAGGCTTGGAAGGGGGTCTTTCTAACAGAGGACATCTCAGTGTCCCTGCTGGAAACAGTCGCCTCCAGGCCCCAGTAGAGACTACAATTGAGGGTTAATGGGCCATGGAGGGGGGAGCATTCTAGCAGAGGCTATCTCAGTGTCCTTTAGAGAGTGTGTTAGAAAGAATTTCCTCCAGGTCCCATTAGAGACTACAATGGAGTCTAATGGGGCCTGGAGGGGGGTCTCTCAAACACTCTGGTTCCTATTCACAATATAGCAACACAACATAGCTCGCTGATACCTAGGCCAAGTTAGCTCCTCTTACCTTAATTACTGTTGCTGGCTGGCAGTCTGTGGGCTTGCTGGCAGGCTGTGGGCTTGCTGGCTACTGCCGGCAGGCTGTGGGCTTGCTGGCTACTGCCGGCAGGCTGCGGGCTTGCTGGCTGCGGCTGGCAGGCTGCGGGCTTGCTGGCTGCGGCTGGCAGGCTGTTGGCTTGCTGGCTGCGGCTGGCAGGCTGTTGGCTTGCTGGCTGTGGCTTGCTGGCTGCGGTTGGCAGGCTGTGGGCTTGCTGGCTGTAAGCCTAACTGGTGGCCTGTGGGCTGGCTGGCTGGCTGGACGGCCTGTGGGCTGGCTGGCTGGACGGCCTGTGGGCTGGCTGGCTGGACGGCCTGTGGGCTGGCTTGCTTGTTGGCTACTGGGGCACTTGTAGATTATTTAAACAAATAATCCATGCACAATAACCACTACTGCTCTGTGTAGTCGTTATGGTGCCAGGAGGGCCGGACCCCCCTTTCAGAGTAAGTAGTCAAACCGTTTAAGAACAGTTTGACAACTTACCTGGGGTCTGCTGGGATATGAGGCTGTAGTAGGGTATAGGAGCAGTGGTGCAATGTGTAAGGGGTGCAGTGTGTGTGAAAGGTTCAGTGTGTGTGAATGTGTAGGGTGTGTGGGGCAATGTGTGTATGAGGGGCTGTGTATGTGTGTGGCAATGTTAGTATGGGGGGCTGTGTGTGTATGGGTGGGCAGTGTATGTGTGTGTGTGTGAGGCAATGTGTGTAAATGTGTATGGTGTGTGTGGGTGTATGGGGGCAGTGTGTGAATGTGTATGGTGTGTGGGGGCAGTGTATTTATGGGGCTAGAGTTCACTCTCACCACTGCGACCACCAGGAATCCCTGGTGGTCACAGTGTTGAGAGTGAATTCTAGCCCGTAGCTCCCTTCTTACTCCCCCCTCTTCTTATTCCCCTCCCCACTCTTCTTACCCCCTCTTCTTACCCCCTCCCCCCTCTTCTTACTCCCCCTTCCTCTTTTTACTCCCTCCTCCCCCTCTTCTTACCCCCCTCCCCCTCGTCTTACTCCCCCTTCCTCTTTTTACTCCCCCTCCCCTTACCTCTCTCCCCCCTCTTCCCTCCCCCCTCTTCTTACTCTTCCCTCCCCCCTCTTCTTACTCCCCCCTCCCCCCTCTTCTTACTCCCCCTTCCTCTTTTTACTCCCCCTCCCCCTCTTCTTACCCCCCCTCCCTTCTTACTCCCCCCTCCCCCTCTTCTTACTCCCCCCTTCCTCTTTTTACTCCCCCCTCCCCTCTTACTCCCCCTCCCCCTCTTCTTACCCCTTCTTACTCTCCCTCTCTCTTCTTACCCCCCTCCCTTTCTCTTCTTACCCCCCCTCTCTTCTTACCCCCCTCCCTTTCTCTTCTTACCCCCCCTCTTCTTACCCCCCCTCTCTTCTTACCCCCTCTCTCTTCTTACCCCCTCTCTCTTCCTACCCCCCTCCCTCTCTCTTCCTACCCCCCTCACTCTATCTTCTTACCCCCCTTTCTCTTCTTACCCCCCTTTCTCTTCTTACCCCCCTCCCTCTCTTCTTACCCCCCTCCCTTTCTCTTCTTACCCCCTCTCTCTTCCTACCCCCTCCCTTTCTCTTCTTACCCCCTCTCTCTTCCTACCCCCCTGCCTCTCTCTTCCTACCCCCCTCCCTCTCTCTTCCTACCCCCCTCCCTCTCTCTTCTTACCCCCCTCCCTTTCTCTTCTTACCCCCCTCCCTTTCTCTTCTTACCCCCCCTCCCTTTCTCTTTTTACCCCCCTCCCTTTCTTCTTACCCCCTCCCTCTTTCTTCTTACCCCCCTCCCTCTTTCTTCTTACCCCCCCTTTCTCTTCTGACCCCCTCCCTCTTTCTTCTTACCCCCCCTCCCTCTCTGTTCATTCCCCCCTGTTCATTTCCCCCTCCCCCTCTGTTCATTTCCCCCCTCCCCCTCTGTTCATTCCTCCCCCCTCCCTGTTCATTCCTCCCCCCTCCCTGTTCATTCCCCCCCTCCCCCTCTGTTCATTTCCCCCCTCCCTCTCTGTTCATTCCCCCTCCTCCCCTCCCTCTCTGTTCATCCCCACTCTGTTCATTCCCCCTCTCCCTCTCTGTTCATCCCCCCCCTCCCCCTCCCTCTCTGTTCATCCCCCCCCCTCCCCCTCCCTCTCTGTTCATCCCCCCCCCTCCCCCTCCCTCTCTGTTCATTCCCCCTCCCCTCCCCTCCCTCTCTGTTCATTCCCCCTGCCCTCCCCTCCCTCTCTGTTCATTCCCCCTCCCCTCCCTCTCTGTTCATTCCCCCTCCCCTCCCCTCCCCTCCCTCTCTGTTCATTCCCCCTCCCCTCCCCTCCCTCTCTGTTCTTACCCACCCCCTCCCCTGTAGCTGTGCGGTCCGCGGTGCCCGGCCGGAGTGATAGGAAGGTGCACACTGAGTGTGCACCTTCCTGTGAGTCCGGCCGGGTACAGGAAACAGAAACTCCTGTTCCGCGCGGAACAGGAATTTCTGTTTCCTGTACCCGGCCGGAACAGGAATTTCTGTTTCCTGTACCCGGCCGGAACAGGAATTTCTGTTTCCTGTACCCGGCCGGACTCACAGGAAGGTGCACACTCAGTGTGCACCTTCCTATCACTCCGGCCGGGCACCGCGGACCGCACAGCTACAGAGGAGGGGAGGTGAGAAGCTGCAGCCGCCTGAGGCTCTTAAGAGAGCGCTCAGGCGGCTGCAGCATTTAAAGGGGCGGCCGGGCCCCCTGATGGCGGGCCCCCCTCCCGGCCGGGCCCTCGGACCATGTCCGAAGTGCCCGACCGGTCAGTCCGCCCCTGGACATTTCCACCACATGTGCAGAAAATCTGCCTATTGTTCATCACATTTCCAGCAAGTGGATGTTAAATGTGGATATATATTTTTTTAATTTTAGGTGGGTGTCATGCCATCTATTGAATATTTTAATATATTAAAGACATTGAATTATACCAGTCTCTTAGAGAAATAGTAATTCCCAGATCTTGTTCCCATTTTCTTAAAGCATTTGGAGTAAATTGTTTCTCCATTGTTTTGAGAAGGCAATTACAAACCAAGATTTGTTTTTTAGTATCTATCTTGTTGATAATTTTATCAGAAAACAAAGAGTTTCTCAGTCAATACGAAATATGACATATTTTTTTTCAATTTGTGTTTTTATTAGAGTTTGGATACTCCTAATACAACTTTGCCGTGATATTAAAGTAGTAACATGGTTATAACAATTTCTCAGAATACAACTTTGCCGTAGTATGGAAGTGCTAACAAGGCTATATCAATGATAATCATCTGGGTATAACAATAGTAATCATCCGCTAGGGCTGCAATATTGGCAATGGTGCAGTGAAGTTAAAGTGGTGACTAAGAGTTTATGGGATCAGGAGGCAATTTACATTAGCCTAATCTGTATTCGATAAACCATAGCATGAGCATGAACATTGTGGGGCTAGGAGAGTTAGCGTTTGTAGCAGGGGCTCCTTGTTCGGTCCGTCTTGCGCTGCAGTTGGTCAGCTGTGCGGGATCTAAGGGTATGCGTGCTACAGCTATATATCGAAGCTTATGAGTGTCTCTTTGACATTGTCGGTATATACAGGCTCTTCTTCGGACCTTGATTGCTTTTGGGCATACGCTGCGACACAGTGTCTTCTTCCCTGGGTTCCCTTCTGTCGGCCTCTGGGAAATGCAACTGGCAGAGGAACTCCTTTTGGTCATCCGTGGAGGTCAGGGTAAGTATCTGGTTTCCCCGTGGTACTGCCAGGGATCCATCTTCCCCCCCGTCGGTATCTGACTCATGCTTCCCATAGTTGTTTGGCAATTGGTGCCAGCTGTCTCCGTTCCGCAAGTGCTGCGAATGGAAGATCCCCATATAGGGCCACAGTGCTACCCTCCATTTGCACAGTGCCCAGGTCTCTGGAGCGGGACATGATAGCAGAGCGAGTCGCCATGTCCTTCGTGACCGCTATAGTGTCTCTGGGTGCGTCTCCTGGAGCTGTTGCAGCTTTTCGGATTCTAAAAGCTGAAAGTATTGTGTTGGGGTCAGTGCCTCCTTTAAGGCCCATTGTAGACATTTGGCGGTGGATGTAGGGTATTAAGGCCTCTCCCTCCACGCTTTCAGGTATTCCTCGGAGGCGTATGTTCTGCCTTCTATGTCGAGCTTCCATAGTGGTGATAGTCCGAGTAAGTTTCTGGACTTTTGAGGAGATTCTGCATTGAGTCTTGGGAATGCTGTATCTGCTCCCTTGCACTTTCCCGTGTTTCCATTTCTGTGAGCCTCTGTTGGAGGTCCCCCACCTCCTTCTGTGTGCTTAGTATGTCAGCTCTCCACACCTCTCTCATTTCTGTTAAGAGGTCTCTTATGTCCTTTTTTTGTTACAGGGGATGACTCTGCCTCTGATTTTGAGTCAGGACACTGAGCTTCAGCCTCTGCTGGAGGCGAGGTAAGACTTCCCCTGTCATCCTGGGATTCTCCTGAGTCCTCCTCCTCACTGCTAACTGCGGGTGCCATCTTGGCGGCAGCCTGTGGAGTATCGAGAGCTGAATATCGGTCAGTTTGTGTGTCTCTGGGTGGCGACCATTTTTATTTTTGCAAAATAGTGAAGTATTGCGATTTTCCTTTTTTATTACACACAACAACACTTTACTATTGTGCATCGAATATTAACTGGGATCTAACAGCATTTTTCTAATGTGAGAGTTCAGATTGATTTCATAGTGAATTTTAAATTTAATGTGAAAGTAGTTGAACTGAAAGCATAGCTGACATAGAAACTTTTTCGACAATTTTAACCTTAAATTTGAAATCCTCTTTGAATTCACCTTGAATTCTCACTTTAGTGAATAACTCTGAAAACCTTTGCATATGTGATTGCGATGCACATCGATAGTTACAAAAAATTATAGAAATAAGGCCGTTCGAAGGAGCTGTTTACACTTCTAAGATAGTACAACTCAAGTGGTTGGAGCGCTATCATAATATATATTATATAATGATAATCTACATTTCTTTCAATGGCTTGTTGTGTGGTGGTGTGTAAACGGGAGGCTGTAGTCCGCATCAAAGGGCTGCTTATTCACTTATCTTTTTTCACTATATTGATAATTGTCGCAAATTAATTGCAAATGGCAAAACTGAGGCAAAAATTGCTGATCTGGAAAAATTCTCCAAATCAACGATCATCACAGCTTGGCTATTTTCTCAATTTTGCCGTTCAGAAATAAGTCACACCAATTTACAGTTTACTCAATAACCCTGTGTTTGTGTGTGGTAAAAGGAAACTGGTGGTAGTAAAACATGCAATACCTTTTCTGAATCGTTTTTATGTTTGCCCCATGTTATTTAACACCTGTAACAAAGGGGGAAAAAAACAGTTATTTACCTTTTTTTCTCACTAGGTATTAAATGACTGAATCCAGATGGGGAGCACTTGCTGTAGGATGCTAGAAAGGTAGAGTATGAGAGTGTTATGTTATGTTTACAGATACTGTGTGCATAAGTAATTGTATATATGAGTATCCTAGGCTGGCTGCATCTGCACGGGAGATACAGTAACCCCAGAAAATCAGTTTAACATTGTCTGGGCTTTGTCAGTGAGATGTAGCTGATACACTCCTATGCAAAGTAAGCACGGGGTCCATGTCTCGATTACCGTAAGCAATTGCATTGATGAAGAAGAAAAAAAGCAGAATCAATGAGAACACTGACAATGGGCAAACCTAAAACTTTGCCAAGTGATGTATGTAAAAACATTGTTTTGTTTAAAGGAACACCCCAAGCACCATAACTACTACAGTACACTGTAGTGGTTATATTTCTAGGCGTGCACTGCCCTCTCTCCTCATTGTAAGTAGTTAAACCATTTTAGAATGATTTCAATATCTTACCTAGGGTCCACTGCTTACCACTCCCCACCTTCACTACATCCAACAGAGAGCAGGGCTTAGATCATTGGCTGAGAGTGATCAGCTGCCACTCTTAGATAATGAGCTAGCCCTGCACTGCAGAGCTTAGCTAGGGATATTTATTGGAGGCTCCTGATTTGTAGCTTCTGGATCTCCATTGGAATTCAAAAAAGGCAGAAGTTAAACTTAGAGAATATGTTGCTTGGAGTGTTCCTTA
This sequence comes from Pelobates fuscus, assembly GCF_036172605.1. Taxonomy (NCBI): domain Eukaryota; kingdom Metazoa; phylum Chordata; class Amphibia; order Anura; family Pelobatidae; genus Pelobates; species Pelobates fuscus. The sequence continues at coordinate 79,185,005 of NC_086322.1, forward strand.
AATGTGGCATCAAACATGATATCTAACTTCAGTGGGAATGCATAGTTTGTTAATGAAGCCCATGGAACAGTGAAACAGGGGAGTGGGCCTTGACAAGGCCAGGAAGTAGGCAGGTGGAAAGGTTTGGGATGTTCAGGGCGGGGCTAAGTAGGGGAGGAGTCAGGTAGTGTAAATAGGCGGCCATCTTAAGTGAGGAGCCAGTTAATCTGAATTGCACTGACCTGTCACTTGTCCCACCCTCCCTCCCTATAGTTGAGTTTTGATCCCGTTTGGTCACAGTGGCGGGAACAGGGCGTGTTAAAGTCAGGAGTTAGCTGGAATTGGGAATGGACAGGCCAAGGCCTAGGCTGGAGTAGGCCAGATGGATTAGATGTTGGTAGGTTCAAGCTCTTCGGTGGCTACGAACCTAGGGGGTAGGGGTGTCTGGGTACACCCCTACAGTTAACAGATGGTTTTGGGGCCTCTCTGGTAGGCCGTGTGTTTCTGGTTATATGTTAAGTGAATGTTAATTATTGTTCAAAAGATAGGGTCATTGTCAGGGGTATTGTACGGGGGGATAGTAATATAATGTTAGATGGACAATGACCCTAAATTGTTAATTTATTTATTTATATATTTAATAATTAATAAAGCTGTGGACGTTATAATCCAACAGATAAATTCGGTGTCAGTGTTTTATTTAAGGTAAACTAAAATGGCACCTGCCGAATAACGACGGTGCATATGTCATGTAAGTGTCTATCATTGTGTGTCATATTCATTGTATTTATGGATCAGCTATTTCTGTGACACTTGAACTATCTCTATTTGCAATAGTAAATCCCATAGTTATACAAAATTGGAATGTTTGAATATTTTCTACTTCAGTTAAATTGACTGTTAATATTTAGTGTGTTGCATTCTTTACATACGTTTCCTGTTTTTTTAAAACTACTATTAAAACAAAATTATATTTTTGTTTTGTTCAGACGCATGCTTGAATCAGAAGGAACACAATCAAATGGATATGTCAACGAAGCGCATAGCTACACAGAGCATGACCATTCTATGTCCCAAACTATAAAGATCAGTGAACTCAAAAAGGAAGACTTCCGTATAACTGAACAGGAGAGCCACACTAATTCACAAGATGTGTACAATACAACTGAAAAGACTAAAACAGACATAACGGATGACACTGTTTCTAAATCATCTTCTACTCCAGCCTCTACAAATCTCACTTTAAATTTGTATCCCATAGGAGAAGAAATTATAGAACAGAACAGCAATACAGAATCCGATCCAGCATTACTGTCTAACAATTCTTCTGGGTCTGACCAGGATAGCAATTTTAAAAGAAATTCGGAAGAGCTTGAATCTGCTCAAGATGAGTTTTATGACTGTACCAGTGAAAACAATTCACTTACTGAAAGTGCTATCCACAACGTTTCAATAAAACATGGTGACGACATGATGGACTTTATCTCAGTGGCACCTGCTAGTGGTGATCAAGGACATATACTGACTTCCGATGACTATCTCAGCAATCATCTATTTCGAGAACCCAGTGTAAGGTCAGATGACTCTTCCATAGTAGCTCAATTGATTATAAAACATTCCATAAGGTGTATGAAGAGAGGGTCAACAAACAAGCACATAAGGGATGGGTCACAAGCAGAAGACGATGACATGGATCCAGATGTAGCTGAGGCTTTAGCAGCTTTAGCTGCTGCAATAGCAGGTGAAGAGTTTGAAGAAGATCCATTTGGAGGTTAAGCAAACACCTTCCATGTCGCGGGGAGAAAAAAAATGACATTTCAGAACAATGCAAAAAAAAACATATAAATATTTAAACATTGATAAAATGTTTTGGACATTTTCTAAAACATTGCTAATAGATGGTTTCAACATGAAAAAAAAAAATTTCTTAGACAAAAAATGTAATTTCTTAATGTTGCATGATGTATACCACTGGTTGGTAAAAACCATAGTTGCTTTGTTTTAATTTAATTTCTTTTTACTAATATTTCTATTTATGTAAGTGGTTTTGTTAATAATGACACAATGAGGCTTAAATTAATATCCAAGTGAGTTTTGTTTTGTTACCTTTAGTCATCACCAAATTCAGAAACTGGTTTGGTTAAAAGGGGAATGTTGCAAAGACATTTTTAAATATATCTTTCCAAATATCCAATAAGTATTTATACGAAAATGTAACCTATGTAACTTGTTATTAACAATATGTGATGGTGTGCGTCTGGCTGTGGACAAATAGAGAGGTGGTTAAATGTATGACTGGCTGAATAAAAGGTATTTTTAATTGTAATCATATATAAAAACTTTAAATTCCATGTTACATTCCTGTACATAATAAATGAGTTCCTCACTAAATAAGGGGAAATTATCCAGATGTATCTGTGTTTCTGGAAACCTGTTATGTAAATCTGACTTAACTCCATCTTGAACTTGTACTATTTTCTTTTAATAATGAAAAATCAGCAGTTCTCTACTCAATCTCCAGAGAAGTAGTCTGTGCGGTCTTTATTCTTTAATTGTCTGGGTCCAATAGCCAGATGAGTCTTGTTGGGAATACCCTCTGTTATAATATTCTACTCTCAGCTGAGCTTGGTAGAAATGGGATGATACTAAGCGAGTATCTGAAAGCATCAGTGGATTAGAATGCAGTAGAATCTTAGCATAATACTATAAAAAATAGAATTTGGCAATTCTCACGGTTTAGTTATATATCCTTTTATCTAAATTGTTTGTGGGTGAGGCTCTTTGAGTCGTATCACTTTATAAGTAAGTGAGTGGAATATGACAAAAAGTGCTTGAAAGAATAGCTCTGTTGTTCTACATGTGGGAAGAAGCCTTTAACAAAAACAACTGTACCTCTATCCCCATCATAAATAGTTACCTACCACCCAGTTTTAGGCCAATATTATACATTCATACAAATTTACCCTCACTTGACCAGTGCCATTGCCTCTAATGCCTCATAGGAAGATGAACATGTGATAACCTGCAAACTAAGAACCTTATGTACTCAGGTATGTACTTAATGTTACAATAAAAATTGTTTGCTTATTGATAGCCACTACAGCGATCTGCACTGACTATTGCAAATTGAGAAAAATGCTGTATGGTAGTAGTTGCTTGTGATTAAACATACTAACACGAATTTGTCGATAATGTTTTTGTTAATTTCTACGTAAAGACCAAAAGTCCCTCTAAGTGTGATACGATATGTTATAATAATGTTATAATAAGTTCGATTAAGGTGCATGAAAAAGGAGCATTCCATAAATAGGCTTTCAATTTTGTACTATGTAAAATCTGGAATTTTTTCACTGTGTTTTTATTTTTAATGTGATATTTGGTGTTCATGATACAAGTAAAACAGTTTTTATACTCAATTAATTTCTTTAACTTTGATCAGGAAACTATTGTGTAACAACCCGTTTTTTAAATGTCATGGTTTGCTGTCTAATAATTCTGGAATTGATCAACTGAAGCTAAGCATCTGTTAATGGTGCTACTTTGGTAAATTATTTACCTTCAAATTTTGCCTGTCTTTTTAAAGCATTCTTATAAATATGGTAGCATTATACATAGTTTAGCATAAAGAATTTAAGATAATATTTTTGGATCAACATTTAAAATGATGCAACATTAAGAAAAATATTAAAATATTTTGTAATTTTTTTTTTATATATTTGCTTTTTTGTGTATGAGATATTTTGGATATTTTAAAATCATTTAAAAAGTTTATCCAATAAAATGTGAAGTTATTTGGAAAGTTTATCCAATAATGTTAAATTTAGATCATGGGATGGGATGGGATGGATGGTATAGGAGGGAGAAGGTTTTCTTAAGAAATAATTCATTAAAATTCAGTCAATTATATGGATGCAGAGGAGACTGGCTGCCCTCAACACAGATGTGATTACTAAAATCACATGCCAGTATAGATTTTTATTTTTTCATACTTAAAAATGATCATAGGCAACTAATATTGCGTTAGACCACCATATATTTGGCGCAGTTGTTAGAAGATAACAAAGATAAAGAAAAATACACTTTTTGTGCTTCAAGTGCCCCACTCATGTCAGCAACCAGGAGGAATTTCTACAGCTGTACATGTTCAACGAGCTGGAAATTACATGGTACTATAAGTATAAAGACTGCAACGTAACTGGTCTCTGAGGGGTTAAATCCATTTAAAATACCGTAGCCTTTTAATTTTTTTAACTGCAATGCTGATTTCAAGGAAGGTAGGTACCTCTATTGTGTCCTATATGATTAATAGCCAGGAATTTCTTGGCCACAAATATAATTTCCCAAATTGTTTGATTAACAAGTTACATTGAATTGCAATATAATATTTGACTGCAACAAGGAAGTAGGTAAACTATTAAGAGAATACATGCCCCGTGGACTATTGATTTAAGAACATTTTCCGTGTGTTATGCTGTAATGTCGTCACCCATCTTGTATGTTTGCCCATCTACTTTTAGATTAATTTTTTATTATTACGAGCTGGATCATAACATAACTTATTTTAAATGCTTCATTTTAACCCATGTTTCCCTAGGAAATCAATTCAGATTTCTTAGAGCACCACATCGAGAGTGTGGATACCTAGTACTGCATCATAGAGACAGAATTACAGTAAACAAAAGAAACTCATCATTTTCACCATAGTTTCATCCTAATCTGAAAATGATTTACCAGGATATCAATTTGACCAAGGAGAGCACCTGATGTTGAATTCATTGTACTAATCTAATTGCGTGATGTATTTCTCCTCATGGGAACTAACAAGTGTGAGTTTGTATTAACCTGACACAGGAAGCCAGAAAATCCCAAAAGTTGCGAACTTAGTGGCACTTGTTTTATCAATGCAAGAAGGCTGCATTTATCCTGCCGGGAAAATGATCTTCAACTTTGATGTTTCAATGGGCTTTGTTTTTACATTAAAGGAACACTTGAAGCAACATAACCACTACAGAGGTGCCTTTGCTCCCCTCCAAGCCATGTTAGAACAGTTTGACTTATTATTGAGCAGTAATGGTTATGTTGCTTGGAGTGTTATTGTAACATACTGAGCTATCTCTCTATCAACTTTCAGCACACTATATCTAATTATGTAGATTTTTTTAATCTTTATTTTATAGCTAATTACTAAAAAAATAAAATGATAGGAAATTGGTCACTACCAGACGTTCTCTTCTTTGTTCCAGTAAAACCCTAAACATGAAAAATATCAAGGCAATTTTTTTAAGCTTTAATTTCCAAATTATATACAAACAAGGCATATAGAAATGTGTGTGTGGAAATTGCCAAGTACAGATAGTATATTGTGGCTTATTGTACCTAATAGATATTCCACCTGGGAACATATGGTGCTGTTATCTTAGGTTTAAAAATAGAGCCAAATTGTTTTTATATTTTTCATGTCCTATGACCTAGTCTTATTCGCATCACGCATTATATCATAATGTACACAATGCTAAGAGTGTCATTCTATGTTTGGTACAAGTGACCTGGGTTTATTTACTGTCCAAATAAACCTGTGGGTTAACATGTTTGCTAGTGAATACAGAGAATCAATTATTAGTATTAGTTTATAATAAAATAATACATTGTGAAAGCTAAACAGGTCACTAAGCCATGCATAAAATGGAGAGAAAGATAGAAAACCAACAGAGAGAACAATAGTCCAATAATGTAAAGATTAACACTGTATTGTATGTTTATTTCTAAAGCAAATGTGCATTCACAGGCAAAAAAAAGAAAGATAATTGAATCAAAACTTTTCATTGTGTATGCTGGTTCCAGATCAGCCTCTAACTTCCTTATGTGAAATGGATGACAGTTGGATTAAAACTGAACATAAATCATATATAATTTTATTAACTTATTCATGCCGTTTTTATACAATGCCATAGATATAAATAATAATGGCCTTGATTTAATATTTTGGTTAAGCTTTCAAACAATCTAATATTTTTGAATTGTTAAAATAATTTTACATAAATGTACAAATTTTTAATATTTTTAAAAATGTTTTAATATTTTGATATATTTTTAGATATTTTTTTTTATATTTTGAAAAAATAACTTTAAAAGTTTATCACCTGCAGATAACTATTTGCAAAGAATCTGCTTTTTGTTTTACAAATATGAGAGAGACAAAACAGCAACAAGCTAATGCATAATGCAAACACTATAACTGTATGTTAGTGAGTAAACAGAAGCTACAGTTGTCTGGTTAACAAGAACATTGGAAGCAGTGGCATACACACAATCCATGGGGCCCTGGTGCGAAACTGATCTGTGGGCACTCCCCCCCTTCTCCTCTTTCCTTTCCACCCCCGACAGACAAACACACACATACATACAGACACACACATAGACACATACAGGCACATACACACATGCACACATACAGACACACACACAGACACATACATACATACATACATACAGACCGACACACACACACAGGCGCACACACATACATACAAACAGACAGGCACACATACATACAGACACACAGACAGGCACACATACACACACACACACACACACACAAGTCACACATACATACAAAGACACATACATACAAACAGACAGGCACACACACAGACATGCACACATACATACATACATACAGACACACACAAAGACACATACATAAGACACACATACATACAAATACACATACACACATACAGACACAAGAAACATACATACAAAGACACATACATACAAAGACACACACACACAACACATACATATATAGAAACAAAGACAAGAGACACACATACATGGACACATATATACAGACACACACACACACACACACACACACACACACACACACAAGACATACATACAAATACACATACATACATTTATACATAAGACACACATACATACAAAGCACCCTAAAGCACAAACACACACGCCGCATATATATATATATATATATATACACACACTACTGTGTGTGTGTGTGTGTGTGAATGTAAGGGTGCTGTGTGCATGAGGGTGCTGTTAGTGTAAAGGTGCTGTTAGTGTGAGGGTGCTGTTAGTGTAAAGGTGCTGTTAGTGTGAGGGTGCTGTTAGTGTAAAGGTGCTGTTAGTGTGAGGGTGCTGTTAGTGTAAAGGTGCTGTTAATGCGAGGGTGCTGTTAGTGTGTGTATGTGTAAGGGTGCTGTGTGTGTAAGGGTGCTGTCTGTGAGGGTGCTGAGTGTGTGTGTGTATGTGTAAGGGTGCTGTGTGTGTGAGAGTGCTGTTAGTGTGAGGGTACTGTTAGTGTGTGTGTGTGTGTGTGTGTGTGTAAGGGTGCTGTTAGTGTGAGGGTGCTGTTAGTGTGTGTGTGTGAGGGCGCTGTTAGTGTGTGTGTGTGTGTGTGTAAGGGTGCTGTAAGTGTGTGGTGTGTGTGTGTGTGTGTGTGAAGGTGTTGTGTGTGTGTAAGAAGCTGCGTGTGTTTGTTTGTGAGGGTGGTCTGTGTGTAAGGGTGCTGTTTGTGAGGGTGGTGTGTGTGTAAGGATGCTGTGTGTGAGGGCACTGTGTGTATGTATGTGTACGGGTGCTGTGTGAGATTGCTGTGTGTGTGTTTGTGAGGGTGGTGTGTGTGTGTGTAAGGGTGCTGTGTGTATGAGGGTGCTGTTAGTCTGAGGGTGCTGTTAGTGTGTGTATGTGTAAGGGTGCTGTGTGTGTAAGGGTGCTGTTAGTGTGTGTGTATATGTAAGAGTGCCGTGTGTGCGGGTGCTGTTAGTGTGTGTGTGTGTGTGTGTGTGTGTGTGCTGTGTGTGTGAGGGTGCTATGTGTGTAAGGGTGATGTTAGTGTGTGCTGTGTGTGTGTATGTGTAAGGGTGCTGTGTGTAAGAGTGCTGTTAGTGTGTGTGTATGTGTAAGGGTGCTGTTAGTGTGAGGGTGCTGTTAGTGTGTGTGTATGTGTAAAGGTGCTGTGTGTATAAGGGTGATGTATGTGTGTGGGTGCTGTGTGTGTGTATTGTGTGGAGGTGGCGTTTAGTTAATATCCCCCCTCCCGTCTTACCTTTTGTAGGGAGGGGGGACCGTGCTGCTGCCATCCCTGGTGGTCCAGTGGTCCAGCTCCGCAAAGGGCCAGAGTTCACTCTACTCCCACGAGATCTGAGTGTTGCTGCGGCAATGCTCCGACCTCGTGAGATGAACCCGGCGGAGCTGCTGGCAAGAACTTCCCGGGTCCTCTCCTGCCTCCCTCCCTGCCTGTGGGTCGGTGAAGGATATCTTTGATCTCCCTTACTGGCCCACGGAGGGAGGCACATAGTGCGTGCCGTGGGGATTAGGGTGTGCCCTGGCACACCCGGCACACCCCGTGCGCACGCCTGTGCAAAGACACATACACACACACATACAAACAGACATACACACATACATAGACACATACATACACACATATATACAGACAGACACACACAGGGTGTGGGGTGTGAGGGTGCTGTTAGTATGTGTGTGTATATATAAGGGTGCTGTGTGTGCGGGTGCTGTTAGTGTGTGTGTGCTGTGTGTGTGTAAGGGTGATGTTAGTGTGTGCTGTGTGTGTGTATGTGTAAGGGTGCTGTGTGTGTGAGTGCTGTTAGTGTGAGGGTGCTGTTAGTGTGAGGGTGCTGTTAGTGTGTGCTGTGTATGTGTAAGTGTTTTGTGTGTAAGGGTGCTGTTAGTGTGTGTGTCTGTGTAAAGGTGCTGTGTGTGTAAGGGTGGTGTGGGTGCTGTGTTTGTGTATTGTGTGGGGGTGGCGTTTAGTTAATATCTCCCCTCCCGACTTACCTTTTATAGGGAGGGGGGACCGTGCTGCTGCCATCCCTGGTGGTCCAGTGGTGAGTGAACTCTAGCTCCGCAAAGGGCTAGAGCTCACTCTACTCTCGCGAGATCTGAGTGTTGCTGCGGCAATGCTCCGACCTTGCGAGATGAACCCGGCGGAGCTGCTGGCAAGAACTCCCCGGGTCCTCCCCTGCCTGCCTCCCTGCCTGTGGGTCGGTGAAGGATATCTTTGATCTCCCTCACCGGCCCACGGAGGGAGGCACCTAGTGCGTGCCGCGGGGATTAGGGTGTGCCCAGGCACACCCCGTGCGCACGCCTGTGCAAAGACACATACACACATATATATAGACACACACACACAAGACATACATACAAAGACACATACATAAGACACACATACAAAGACACACACACATACATACATACAGACATACATACAAAGACACATACATACAAACACACATATATACAGACACACACACGACATACATACAAAGACACACAGACACACACGACATGCATACAGACACACACACACACAAGACATACATACAAAGACACATACACACAAACAAACAAACACACGCACACAAAATATTTTAGTAACCCTCCTGTTTCCTACCTTTTGGGTGCAGGAGGGTGACATTCCCTGGGGTCCAGTGGTGGCTCAGGTTTATGGGAGTCAGAGTTCCCAGTCTGACTCCCTCCTCTCTCCCTCCCATGCGGTCTGTGTGTTAGCTGGGAGGAGTGACGTGCAGTCCCTGCACAATCCACCGTAATTCTCCAAATTAACAGCCCATCCAGCCACACCAACGACGGCACAAGGGAGAGGAGGCCACCCGGCATCGATACATGCCGTTTAATGCAAAAATCGGACAAAACTGGTGGTGGACACGCCTGGAGGATCTTCTTGGGCGCATCCCACACCAGGAGAGCTTTACTGAGGCACAGAAAACCCATCAACGGCACAGAAGCCCACAAATATGGGGAGACGCTCCTAGAAACCTACAACAGGTATGCAAACCGAATCCCAAGACATAGGGGCCCATTTACAGCGACAGGCCCAGCCCAGAGAATCAGGAGCTCCCAGCCGACCCCCAGGCCCAAGCACTTCACAACCCACCAGCTCACACCCCACCACAAGTGGCAGGGGCACCAATTACAGGCCTCCATGACTTATCAGCCCTGGCCACCAAGCAGGACATTAAAAACTACCTGACTGAATTCCACCAGACACTAGCCAAATAAACATAGCAGTCATTCAGGCTGACTTACAGATTATCACTGACAAAGTCAGAGCAAGCGAAGAGGACATCATAGAAATAAGGCAAGAAGTATACACAATGAAAGACTCTATGCAAATCGTCCGAAAGACGCAACAAACCTTTTCTGCACACCTTGCTACACTAGAGGACCATTCCAGGTGCAACAACCTGAAGGTAAGAGGGGTGCTGGAGTCTGTCACCATGGCAGAGATACCCCACTACCTGAGGTGCCTAACGGCCTCGCTATTATCGCCTCCACAAGCCAAAAAACTCACCTTTGGTGGCATATTCCGCCTGCCAAAATCACAAAAAGCACCAACAAACTCAGTGAGTAACGTCATAGTCTGTTGCGCATTAGCCCAAGACAAACAGGCACTACTTGCTGCACTACAAAACCGAACTCCCTACACATTCGAGGGAGCTGATCTATCCTTCTACCAGGACCTGTTAAGGCCCACCTTACAATGGTGCAAATCTCTCCTCCAGGCCACAAGCCAACTAAGACAAGCAGGAATCTCATACCAATGGACTACCCCATGAGCTCTCACAGTGAGCCACAACGGGACTATCCACAGGATCACCTCGGCCGAAGAGGCGCTAACATTACTGCAAGCACTGGGACAGACAGCCCCCGACGAGGAGCCAAGAGACCGGAGAGCAACACCGACCTGGGACCCAGCCACAGTAGTCACCTTTACCCCACAGAACCACGGGCATTGTGACATGACTGGGTCCTAACTCCAAAGAGCAGCAGACAGATACAATCTGCACTCCTCCTGCAAAACTTTTTTCTTGTTTTGATATTTTATGTTTTATGTTGTTCCCAAGGCTGGACAGGATTACCAACCCCGGTTCCCCCCCCCCCCCCTCCCAGGTGACAGGAGCAGGAGGGTAGGAATAGGGCCACACGCCCACCATGACTCTTTCCCCCCCCCCTTCCGCAGCCCCCTTGGTTAGGGGCACTACAAACCAAACTAACCCACCCATTTGCCACCACAACACCGCAACACCGCTACTATCTAGGCCCCAAAGCGGACCACCAAAGCCACCCACGACAAGAGGCACCCACAGACTACCACACCCACAGACCTTTGCATACTCTAGTAGGCCCAACACAGACCTGCCCAACGCAGCACTCGACCACACCTAGCTAGCCTTCAGTCAGACACCACAGACCCATAAGCACAAGTCAAAGGGTACCGACTGTAGCCACGACAGGGATGCCCTTACGGCACTTGCCAGAAAGACAAGCGACCCCCAAAAGAGGGCCCAGGTTAAGCGACAACTAAACTCGGACACACATACTAGAACATATGGTCACACAACACTGGGTATCCAGCACACAACTAAAAGTTTACTACTGTTACATAAGTGTATTATCTGGTTCATAATGCTTGTTTTAAAAAAAAAAAAAAAAAAAACATGTCCAATACTCTTACCCCATCGCAATACCACTTGATGTCATGTCTGTAATTCCAAATGTTTCTCTTTATATGCACCGCAAAAATAAAGAATTAAAAAAAAAATGTGTCTAGCATTGGTTTGAAATTGAGCTGATAAAGGTGTTGCAAAGCCCTTTGGATCCATGCCCCCAAATATTTAATTTAATCCTGGCACCAAAGGAATGTAAACTGTGACAGTATCGGACTTGTCAAGTTTCAATTTTGAATTTGCTCAATAAGCCATATGTGTCCAGTTCCCAAAGAATAAATAGTTGCTTGATGTAAAATAGAAGGTCGCTTGCTTATGGAAAGAGTTTGTGTTCCTTGCCTGCGATCTTGATGCCATGAACTGATGGATTTGATCTAATTGCTTCCAAGAGGGGTTCTAGTATCAGAATAAAGAGGTTGGGAGACAATAGGGCAACACTGGCATGTCCCATTAGTTAGTCAAATAGGATCTGTGAGTCTGCCATTGACAAGCACCCTAGCTGTTGGTGTTGGATATAAAGCCCTGATCAATGTACAAATGTGTTCTCCAAAGCGTCAGGATTGGAAATGACCAGTCGATCCAGTCAAAGGCTTTCTCAGAATCTGTTGAAAGAACCACCAATGGTTACCTCTTCGACCGAGTCAAATTATTATTATTATTATTATTATTGGTATTTACATAGCACCAACTTATTCCGCAAAGCTTATAGACTATACTAAGAAGGTGGATTGTGTTGTCCTTTGCTTCCCTGTCGGGAACAAAACCACATTGTTCGAAGTGGACCATTGACAGCAGCACTGCCTTCAGATGGCTGACAAGAACGTTGTCACAAACTGTGTCCCCAAAAGAGTATATTTATCCCTGTTACACTCTCTGTTCCAGCCCTATCTGCCCCTACAGGAGCTATAATCCCTGTCCCTCTCTGGTGCTACCTAAGCAAAGATATCCACCAGAGAGAGAAGCGAGCTAGCAGGCCCTCTGGAGCTATGAGTCGGCTTCACAGCCACAGAGTCCCATTGACCGCCTGGAAGCCAGTGCCGACCGATAGGAGGAGCTCCTATTCAAACTTGGTTCGCGCCCTTTTTCCCGATAGGTCTCGGCACACCATTAAGCGCTGATTGGTCACGGCGTGGTTTAGGCGCGAAGTTTGAATTGACCGGGCTAAACCAAGTGATTCTGTGGAACTATTTGCGGGTATATACAGAGCCTTAAGCCCAGACGTTGTACAACAATTTCTCTGGCTCTGTACATCCAATAGCTGCACTATTTGCAGGGATCATAGCTGGGTCCAGGAGCTATTTGGGGATATGTTATGTGTGGGGTTATTTTATGTCTTAGCTATGCTTTGGGGTATTTTTATGCTTTATGGTCATTATGCACAGTCGTGTTGTGGGAGTGATCCAGGATGGGTTTGACTGTGTCCATGTTTTGTATAAATTGTCTGTACCGTGTCCCACTAAATACATTCCTGTTGTACCCTTCATCGAGTCTTGGCTGATGTTTGGTCTCGGCTGATGTTTGGGTAGCTGTTGGGATTTGGGGAGACTTATAACAGACATACTCAGCCAAAGTATAGGGGATCTGTTACAAAAGTTACCTAAAATCTGAATTTCACAATTTAGAAGGGAGATGGGCCTTTAACTGGAGCAGTTCTCTTGATCTTTCCCTTCTTTAGGGAGGATTGTGGTGTGGGCTACTAGTGATTATGTACACAGTTTCCCCCATGTAGCAAAGATTTAAAGGAGTTTAGAATGTGCAGCAGTAATAATTCACTAAGCATCATGCTTATGGGAGAACCTATTTAGGCCATGTTTTGACAGCCTTCTTTATTTCTTCTAGAGTAATCTCTTCTTGCAATTTAGATGTAACCTCTGGGGCCAGACGAGACTTAATGTGTCGGGCAAAGTAGCTGTTACAAACTGTCATTTGTAACTGGCCCTTTAAATGACAAATTGCCCTGCTTCCCTGGGTTGCGGAGAAGCCTATTTGCCAGCCTCCTTCCGCATGACTATGGCCCTGGGAGATTGGACCCTTTAAAAACATTACTCAGCCATACCGGAGTGTATTTCACTACTTTTGGCCCTTTAAATACTATGGGGAAGGATTGGTACTTTTTATATGGCACTTCGGATGCAGCTGAAGTGCCGAAGTCATCGAAGTGGCCGCCATTCGACAAAGGAACACGTGGCGGTGGGCATTTTAATTTAGTCGAACGCGGTCAGCAGTGTATGCTAGTAAATCCATGAAACTAAAATCAGCTACCCAAATACACGAACACCGCTGACCCTTACCGTCTCCTCCACTTCGACGCTTCGGCTAAAGTCGAAGTGCGTTCAACAATTCGAACACCATGTTACACAATTCGAACACCATGTTACACTGTGCTATTTGCACAAACGGGGCCCGTTCGTGCATTCAAATGGGACTTAGTAGTTTTTCTAAGTGAACTGCCTTTAACATCGGAAATTGACCGGCCGCACAGCCCAAATCTATGGAACTGTTTTGGGCAGGAAAATGTGCTTGCGGTCGGTCATAAAGGACTTCCGTCTAACTTTTGATTTACTGCAGGGATTTGTATGATTTTTGGTTATGTTTATATTTAAAGGTTGCTGATTCTAAATATGGATATTTGGTTTTAAAGTTACAGTGTATGTGTAAAAACTGTATTTTTACTGTCTGTGATAATTATGTTAACACATTGTGTAACATAATTATATCACAGGCAGAGGGGAGGATTTTGTGTGTAATTGCTGGGAGTGTTTTCTGTAATGTACGTGTATGATTGGTTGTTTTGTAAAACCCTGTGGGTGGTCCTTTCTAAGGGAAACCTGCATAAAAGAAAGCCCTTTGGGTGCCAATAAACAGAATGACTTGACCCTGTAACTTGCAGCCTTGACTCATGTTTGTAGAGGACAGCTATAATCACTACAGGGATTGGTATGCTCTTCATACTCCTTAGCTACTGATCTCTTGTAAGAGCTCTTGTTCCTGATCCTGCTTCGCTCTACAGAACGAAGAGGTTCACCTACTGGAACCTGGAGCCTGGTCGTAGGTCCAGGGTGGATAGCAGACGGCGAGATCCTAGCCCAGCAGCGGCGGTTCGTGGAGTCTGCAGTACTTATGGTGTCTACGCAGTAGTTATGGTGTCTACGGTGCTGATGGTCCTTTGGTGAGCGCTAGGAGCATCCTTTCTACGATCCAACTTCCAGCCAGCCTGGAGGCAACCGTAACAGTAGCCTCTAGCCTCCTCCCTGCATCTAGCAGATAGTTCTGTGGAATCCGAAGGTCAAATATTAAAAGAGTCTGCTGTCCTTGGGAAATGATAAAGACCCTCTCATTGCACAGTTGATGCTGTGTACATGAAACCACTCCGCATCTTTTCCTCAATATCCAGGCGAGTAGACATCCGTATTTGTTAAAGTCTTCATAAAAGAACCTCTGAGATTTTTGAAGGTATAAGAGATATTTTTGATTAAGCAATGTTGTCAGCTCTTTTCTTGCTGCGAGTAGATCTCAGATATCTGAGTCTGAAAATGACTGTTTGAGTAAGGTTTCTAATGTAGCGAAGTAGCTAAAAGCGAGCTCATCTGCTCTGAGTGAATCTTTTTTCACTGTATGCATATTGAGATGAGCCTCCCATGAATTATGCTCTTGTGAGCCTCCCACACTTTGACCGGATTCATCTGGTGTGGTACTATCATCCAAGTACTGGTGTAAGGCAGTACTAGTCATGTCTGAGGCCTCCTGATCCAGGAGAACCGATTATTTTACCTGCCACAAACATTAAACCGGTAGTCATAGATAGTCAATCCTAAAGTATGAAGCATGTGCCGCCAAATAGCATATGTAACCCATGTCTGTTGAGTAGAAGTCTCGCCAGCAGTCAATCAAGTGAAGTCTCGTCAGTGCTTTAAGGATGGAACGAATACTGTAATATGGAATTGCACAGCTGCCATGTGAAATATATCTTAAAGGGTCCAGAGGAACATTCAGATTCCCACCAAGGATGTGGAAGCCCGAGGCAAAGTCAAGATCTTTAAAGCCGAGGGGCGTACCGTACTGCAAAGCTGTATTGTTGGGAGTGTGTGCACATGTATTAAACAGCTTTGCATATGTTCTAACTTAGAATCGTTTAATAAATAAATACTGATTTACAATGCATACATTTTCTGTTGTTTGGGTGTTAGGATATCAGAAAAATTACCAGTCTAGATGTTCCATAGCACACTGGAAAATGTTCTGTAAAGAGGCACTCATCTCATAGGGTGGTCTCTTGTCTTAGAAGTACTTTAATATATGAATGTGGAAAATATGTTTCTTAAAGAAATAGTGTGGGGAATGGAAATTGGGCTCTACAAGACTAATAGGGTTATAAATTAAACTCTGAATCTTTGAGAATTAATACAGAATGGCAAAACAGAGACATATACAAGCTGGAAAAATTATCCAACTCAGCGATAGTAATTAGCTTGGCAATTTTATGCCATTTAAAAGCAGCAGTCACATATCATGACATCACAATGGAATTGCGATATTTGTGGCATATAACCTGATATCTCAGATAATGAGAGAAAAATATACTTGTATAGTTTATAATTAAATTGAATGCTTTCAAAAGCATGGAACATAGAAAAAATATTTTGTTTTAAATATGATTTTTTAATGATTTTTATAAATAGTCAGCCCAGTGCTGCTATACCAATATTTTTTTTTTTTAATTCTTTATTTTTGTAGTGCATAAGCTTTGAACAGATGCACGTGAGGTACCCCAAAGGCAATCCTCCAGCTGATAATTAACAGTTGAACATAGAGGTACATGTTAAATCTAGCACATTTTTATATAGGGATAGGATGGGTGTTAAACAGTATATGTGTTGGTCGCTTAGGGTGCTTAGGTATTCTCATAACACAATGCAACAGCGCTTTACTATCTAGTTATGATATTATTATGCTGTGTCAAGAACTAGTATGTGCATATAAGCTAAGTGTAGAATTAAGAGTTTACAACATTTTCAGGTACATGCATATAGACTATGTGCTGCAATTGCTCACATTTTTAAAATGTAAGTAGGATAGCTTTAGGCTTTCCAACGTGTCTATAGTGTGTGTAGAGCATTTTCATCGTTAGTTATTTAGACAGATTGGTAAACATGCATGAGTGTGTTATATAGCAAACTAGCAGGCATATAGATTAAGGTGACGCTTTTGGGTGAGATAGTACAGGCTTGTCGACAGCCTCTTAAGTAAGATTAAAGGGATGCGTCCCGGCTACAGTAGGCCAACATACAGGTGCGTAGCTAACAGGCTATCAGTAATGGCGTCAACATTAGTATTAAAGACATTAGTACAGAGCTCTGTCCTGGCGAGTTAATGCTAAGATAAAGAACTTTGGGGACGGTACTATAGCTTATATCAGGGGGTTGGGGCCACTGGGTATGCAGAGATGTTAGAAGCAATGATTACTGTGGGTAGGCAATCTAGGCATAGCGACAGTGTGTGCAAAAGAACTGTGGGGCAACAATGTAGGGACAACAAGTTAGGAACCATGGAAATAAAATAGATGGCGCATTAAGCTACTTGCTCCGTGGGCTCTGTGGTACAGCAGGTAAAGTTCATAAGTCTTTCAGCCAATGCCCATAGAAGGGCAGTTCCGTTTACCACTGCTTACTCCGATGGGGGCTTTCTCACGGGCCCTGGCCTCCCAGTCGTTTGGCCCAGGCTTCTCCAGGCTCACCTTCCAGCTCCCTGTCCGAGCTTTGAGTCGCGCCTCTGCCATGGCGTTTCACGGCTGGGATGTAGCTCCAGCACTAAGCAGTAGGGTGGACCTCCGTGTTGTGGCACAGGTTGCTGCTGCGACCATAGTGGGTGGAGGTATGCCGCGCTGGCCCCTGGTTTTTCGGTCAGGCGATGAGAGTGCTTGGGGGGGTTGCCTTACGCTCCTACTCCTGTGCTTGTGGAGGCCAGTGCTGTCACCCGAGCAGGCTGTCGCTTCGCGCCCGCCATGATGATTGTTGGTGTCTGAGGTGCCGGGTAGCTGCTCTTGGGGCTCTAGGTAGGGGCCCATAGTTGCGGCGCCGGGTTGCCGGGCGGATCCAGGATGCCAGCGTTCTAACCGCTTGCGAATATGACAGTCCCTGGTTACAAAGTATAGTTATGAAGCTCCCACAGAGCTGGTCGAAAGCCTCCAGGGGCCTTGTCGTCGGCCCAGTGCGTGTGCTTTGGGTCTTTGCTGTGCTGCCATCTTTGCCGGGCCTCGGCGGTGTGGCGCTCCAGCCGGTGGCAAAACCGGTAAGTCCGACCTCTGCCTTGATCTGCTTCTCTAGTGGGGACCGGGATGACCCCCACCGGTCCAAAGGGGGGGATCGGGTGCTAGTATCGTCGCACTGGGGCCCCAGGACCGGGGGGAGCGGCCGTCTCGCCCCGGCTCCGTCTTCACGTGGCTTCAGAGTTATATCTGTCAGTTCCATGGTGCCTCCCCAGCATGAGTAGTGCACCTTGGTGGGTCTCAGGGTTTCGTAGCCGCCGTTGTTGCCACAGTTTGTGGCCGCCATGCAGGAGCACATGTCGCCCACGTCTACTTCTCTTGGCGGTTAAGCTCCGCCCCCATACCAATATTTTTTTAATGTGTTGTACACTTATTTTTTTAATCCGTTGTACATATTATGCATTGAAAATACATTCAGAATGAATATTCAGTAAAACAAATATTTACATCTGAGTGTCCTGCCTTTACAATTTTCCTTTGGCATTTTATCCTTCTCCTCTGATACTCCCTTTGGCAAATTATAGTCACCCAGATCACTTCAACTAAATGCACTGGTTGCTGTGGTCCTGTAATATTAACCAAGCAATCTAAAGTGTTGTACACTTATTTTTTTAATCCGTTGTACATATTATGCATTGAAAATACATTCAGAATGAATATTCAGTAAAACAAATATTTACATCTGAGTGTCCTGCCTTTACAATTTTCCTTTGGCATTTTATCCTTCTCCTCTGATACTCCCTTTGGCAAATTATAGTCACCCAGATCACTTCAACTAAATGCACTGGTTGCTGTGGTCCTGTAATATTAACCAAGCAATCTAAAGCACTGCAGTTTTATTAGAAAATGCAATGTTTCCATTGCAGGGTTAAATCCACCTCTAATGAAGCCATTAGACATAGATGCACTTTCGCTGTACTGACTGAGTTAAACTCGGCCACGTGAAGCAGAAACCCATAGGAAAGGATTCACTGCTTTCCTATGACAAGCACTAAAAGTGTGCACAGTTCTCACCCACATGCACATCAGTTCCCCCGCTGCTCCTCTATAAGAAGCATCGGATTAAACCATTGCCCGAGGAGGCCATGCTTCCCAAATGACATCACAGAAGAAGGAGAAGAGCACAAGCAACGAAGGAGTCTTGGTGCTGGAAAATGGTAAGTAAAACCTCCATTTTATTATTTTTTTTCTAGAAAAAGCGAGGGAGGGACAGAGACACTAGGGACAAAGACACTATAGTCTTAGGAATAGAGGTTAGCTTTGACCAGGAACCGGCTGTCACCTCCCAGCCAATCCCTATTGCAAGACATCACAAATGTGCATTTTCCACAAATTTTACATAAAGATAACTCATTGTTTTGCACTCACACATATTCAATGCAGGTGTCTCATTCATTGGGATGAAAAGAACAAGAAGCACCTGTTCGGGTTAACTAACAATGCAGACCTTCATATGCCCTGTAGGCTGCAACACATGAGACTGTAGCCCATGGAACAGCGCAGTCAGGGGAGTGGGCCTTGACAGAGCCAGGAGTAGGCAGGGGAGTAACCAGTTAAAGGGGTGTGGTTATTGGTAAACGGGGGTTGGACTATAGGAGTATATTAAGCGGCCATTTTATGTCCAAGGGACATTTTAACTAAACTGACACTTACCTGGTAATTGTCCCTCCCACCCTCCCTATTGATTTGGAGTTCCCGTTTGGTCACAGCGGCGGGATAGGGCTTGGGTAATTGGAAGGTAGGAGGAGTATAAATTGGTTAGGCTGGATTAAACTGGAGTGTGAAATGGTTTGTGGGTTCGAGCTCATCGGTGGCTCCGAACCAGGTGGTGTAGGGGGGTCTCGGTACACCCCTACAGTTTAAAAAGTTATGGATATGGGGCCTCTTTGGTAGGCCATATGTTATGTGTTAATTGGTTATTTATAATGTTATTTATTGTTATTGGCGGGGTCATTGCCGGGGGTAATTTATGTACGGTGGGGGGTGGAGGTATATTTACTTTTGTGGCAATGACCCCAATTTGTTATCTTGTTTATAATAATAAATAAAGCTGTGGACTTTTTTATTCCAACAGAAATACGGTGTCTGTAAGTTATTGGGGGGTTTGGGGTAAACAGCGCACCTGCCGAATAATCGACTGTGCGCATGTCATGAGAACAGCAATCTGTGTGCTGGATTCATCTTTAGGCAGTAAGAAACCAGAAAACATATGAGCATAGAGATTAGTCCAGATAAGGTATTTCACCATGAGTTATAATATTTAATGTATCAGCGTTTGCCAGATACTTGCAGCATCCCTTCAATTACATAGTTTACACCAAAAAAAAACACATGATTGTTTTTTTCATTCTAATTTATGCTTCAATGATTCCAACATTTGATGAAATCCAATATTGTTTCCCCTACATGAAATGATATTCAAGGTAGGTGATGTTTAGAATAAGGCACCATGCACTCTTTGTCACAGCAATCATCTGTACAATTGCTTGTTCCTTTCAGGACAAAATCAGATCAATTTACTTATTGAAATTTCTGGGAAGTTGTGTAAACCTGTCCTGGAGAATCGTTAACATGAATCAAGACAAACCGTAATTGTTGGCAAATGACTAATCACGTAGCAACACACATTACAAAGAATGTCTCACGAGAATCATCACAATAATC
This sequence comes from Pelobates fuscus, assembly GCF_036172605.1. Classification (NCBI taxonomy): domain Eukaryota; kingdom Metazoa; phylum Chordata; class Amphibia; order Anura; family Pelobatidae; genus Pelobates; species Pelobates fuscus. Next base: position 79,205,426 of record NC_086322.1, read on the forward strand.
ACTAAACAATCTAGCAATTAGTCAGCAGACCCTGGGTTCCCAGTTACGGTCCTCAGCTTGACGTATAAGGTGACAATTGCCTAGAATTTAAAGTAAAAGTGAATTTCAAATTTAAGACCAAAATAGCTAAAGTGAAGAACTTACTTAAGAATTTTTCTAAATTGGCTATTATGGCCTAAATTTTTTAAATCCAATTAGAATAACTGGCAATTGTCATTTTAGTGAATAACCCAGTAAGAGCCATTCACTAGTGTGTTAACTGTTGGAGATTTAAAGGGAATTGGGAAATTTAGACCAAACAGCGGAGTCTAAAGATGAAGAAATGTTCAAATTTTGGCCTAATATTTGTGAGTCCTTGGTTCCTGACAATTCATAGGATGTGCAGTTAGACACCTAATCAAGCTGGGTGGGCAAAAAAGAGAACGTGGATAACAGTCACAAACAGGATGGACACAGAGTGTACAGCTGCAATCAGACATTAGGGCAATAAATCCAACCTTTTACATAGGCAAACAGATCCTTCCTATTAATTTATCTACAGAAGAATATATTCCAAAACAAGACAAAGGATAAATATGAAGAATATACCTCAACCTTTCTATACCATATTCAACCTTGTTAAACATAATACAAGCAATTTTAATTAAATTAATGAACAACCCACAAACAAACACCAATCCCTTAACATTATGCAAAGAAGTCATTTCACTAAATGGTTCTCTAAATCCTGAAATCTTAGCTGAGAAATTACTCCAGACACAAACGCATTAAGCACAGTCTATAACCTCAGGTATCTGGGTGCATAATTAAAATAGTCTCCCCCTTACAGTTATAAATATCGATTTAGAATTTAAGGCAGAGTGACCAAACTGTAAGCAAAGCTGACAGTGAATTTGTCCAGTTTGGCTTTTTTTGACCGATACTTTGAATTCTCACTTTAGTGCATAACATTGATAGAATCCAAGCATGCACAATCAGGACCGGACTGGCCCACCAGGATACCAGCACCTTGGGCCAGACAGGCAGCCCTAATGTCATTTAAATAAGTTTTCCCCTCAGACTGTGAGAGTCCAAGGGAATAAGGAGGGCACATTAAGGCTGCCAGTGGCTGGATATAGCACTATAGGGAGGGAGCTTTTCTGTGACTCTTCTGCTTCACCCCAAACTCAAGCCTGCCCCTGATCTCAAGATTCGCCTCTGCACTCAAGCCCCGCCCTCAGCAGCTGACCTTGCCAGCAGGAAGAGACTGGAAAATTGTGACTTTACCTCACAGTGCTCCCACAGCCTTTAGAGCTAGGTAGGCTTCAAATACTCAGCAGACCATGACAGGGTGATCTTATGTGTGTGTGCCTGCTAGTGAGCGCGCTTGTATGTATTTGTGTCAGTGAGCTTGTCTCTACTGAGCATGTGTGTGTCAGTATGCTTGTCTGTAGTGAGCATGTGTGTGTGTCAGTGAGCTTGTCTATAGTGATCTCTAGTGAGCATATGTGTGTGACAGTGAGCTTGTCTGTAGTGAGCATGTGTGTGTCAGTGAGTTTGTCTGTAGTGAGTATGTGTGTGCAAGTGAGCTTGTCTGTAGTGAGCATGTGTGTGCATCAGTGAGCTTGTCTCTAGTGAGCATGGGTGCCAGTAAGCTTGTCTATAGTGAGCATGTGTGTCATTGAGCTTGTCTGTAATGAGCATGTGTGTCAGTGAGGATGTGTGTTTTCAGCATGTGTGTGGGTCAGTGAACTTGTCTGTAGTGAGCATGTGTGTCAATGAGGATGCGTGTGTGTGTCAGTGAACTTGTCTGAAGTGAGCGTGTGTGTGTCAGTGAGCTTGTCTGTAGTGAACAATTGTTTCTGTCAGTGAGCTTGTCTGTAGTGAGCATGTGTGTCAATGAGGATGTGTGTGTGTGTGTGTGTCAGTAAGCTTGTCTGTAATGAGCATGTGTATGCGTGTGTCAAGATAGGGTGAACCCCACACACAGAGTATAGGGAAACAGTAACTAGAATGAAGGATAAAATGAGAGAAGGTATGTATACCGGACCTTGGAGTGACCGTGTTGAGGTGTGCCCTAGATAGGCGAAAATACAGAGTCAAAATAGAAAACCAAGGTCTAGGACACCAGAGATACTCAAAAACAAAATAACAAGCTGAAGTCAGGGAATGAGAAATACAGAAAAATCAAATACAAAGCTCGGTCAGAAACAAGAAAACCAATAACAACTACTCAGTAGGTACTCTCTGGCAGAATAAACTATAACAGGGCAATGAAAGAGGGAAGTTTAACCCCTTAAGGACACATGACATGTGTGACATGTCATGGTTCCCTTTTATTCCAGAAGTTTGGTCCTTAAGGGGTTTAATAAGGAGAACAAAAACAAGAAAACCAATAACAACTACTCAGTATGCACTCTCTGGCAGAATAAACTATGACAGGGCAATGAAAGAGGGAAGTTTAAATAGGGAGAATAAAAATCTTATTGGACAGCATCATCCTGCACCAAATTACACAAAGGGGTGTGATATGTGAAGGGCAGATGATGTGTCACAATATTGTGACCTTTTATCTTAATGCTATAAAAAACCTACACCTTTAGTGTACTGTAATTTCCAAGGACTCCTGCAGTTGGCGCAATGCTGCCATATTGATCCAGAAGCCTTGCCAGAGCGCATAGGGGTTGCTCTGTACGATGAGCAACCAAATGCCGCATGGTGTTCAATGTGGCCGGGATAGCGTGGGACCGGAGACTTTGTGGCTGCCGCGCGGTACCATCTGGAAGCTGCATGTGCCGTGTGTCAGTGAGCTTGTCTGTAGTGAGCATGTAATTGTGTGTTAGTGAGCTTGTATGTAGTGAACATGTGTGTTTGTGTCAGTGAGCTTGTCTGTAGTGAGCATGTGTGTCAGTGAACTTGTCTGTAGTGAGCATGTGTGTGTTAGTGAGCTTGTCTCTAGTGATCATGTGCGTCAGTGAGCTTGTCTGTAGTGAGCATGTGTGTCGGAGAGCTTGTCTGTAGTGAGCATGTGTGTGTATCAGTGAGCTTGTTTGTAGTGAGCAAGTGTGTCTGTGTGTTGTCTGTAGTGAGCGTGTGTGTGTGTCAGTGAGCTTGTCTGTAATGAGCATGTGTGTCAATGAGCTTGTCTGTAATGAGCATGTGTGTCAGCATAGGCGTGCGCAGCCTATTGCATTAGGGTGTGCACCCTAAAGCACAAACACACACCGCATGTATGTATATATATATATATATTTTTTGTTTGTTTTATATATATATATATATATATATATACATATACATACATACACACACACACACACACACACACTGCTGTTTGTGTGTGTGTGTGTGTGTGCTGTTAGTGTGCTGTGTGAGGGTGCTGGTAGTGTGCTGTTGGTGTGCTGAGGGTGTTGTTGGTGTGTTGTGTGTGAGGGTGCGGTTTGTGTGTGAGGGTGCTGGTAGTGTGCTGTGTGTAAGGGTGTGTTAGGGTCCTGTTAGTGTGCTGTGTGAGAGTGCTGTTTGTCTGATGTGTGATATGTGTGTGTGTGTGTGTGTGTGTTTGTGCTGTGTGTGTGAGGGTGCTGTTTGTGTCGTGTATTTGTGAGTGTGCTGTTTGTGTGAGGGTGCTGTGTGTGTGAGGGTGCTGTTAGTGTACTGTGTGTGAGAGTGTTGTGTGTGTGACAGTGCTGTATGTGTGCTGTGTGTGTGAGGGTGCTGTATGTGCGCTGTGTGTGTGCTGTAGTAAATATCCCCCCTCCCTTCTTACCTTATGATAGGGAGATCCTTGCTGCCATGTGCTATCTCTGGTGGTCCAGTGTAGAGTAAACTCTAGCCTGCGGGGCTAGAGTTCACTCTCGCGAGATCTGAGCGTTGCCACGGCAATGCTCAGATCTCGCGAGAGGAACCTGGCGAAGCTTCTGTCTGAGAGCTCCCCGGGTCCTCTCCTGCCTCCCTCTATGCTGCTGTGGGCCGGTGAGGTAGATATTTGATCTCCCCGCCGGCCCATGAAGGCTTAGAGCAGAGCCGGCACTCAAACAGTGCCGGCTCTGCATGAGCCTACAGGGGAGATCCGGAGATCTCTCCTGCCGGCATGGGTCAAGTCCTGGGGAATAAAGTGTAAGAACTCTCCCAAGATTCCCACCCCCCCAAAAAATAATATACACTCGTGTATATATACGTGCACACACACACTGACACACACACATATATATACGCGTACACACACACATACACTCACAGACACACACACATACACTTACAGACACACACATACTCTGACACCCACCCACACATACATTCACAGACACACACACTCACACAGACACACACTCACATACTCAAGCACACACATACTTAGACACACACTCACAGACATACTTAGATACACACACAGACATACTTAGACACACACACACAGACATACTTGGATACACACACAGACACAGACATACTTAGATACACACACAGACATACTTAGACACACACACACACACACAGACATACTTAGATACACACACAGACATACTTAGACACACACACACACACACATACTTAGACACACACACACACACATACTTAGACACACACACACAGACATACTTAGATACACACACAGACATACTTAGACACACACACACACACACACACAGACATACTTAGATACACACACAGACATACTTAGACACACACACACACACACACAGACTTACTTAGACACACACACACACACACACTTAGACACACACAAAACATACTTAGACACACACACACACACACACACACACACACTTAGACACACACACACATACTTAGACACACACACAGACACTCACAAATTATTATTTTTTTAATTAAAAATTGTCCACCCAGCCTCCCTACCTGGAGTGCTGGCGTGGACTTGTCCCTGGGGTCCAGTGGGTCGGGTGCCGGTCTCCATCTCAGCCGCAGCGAGGGAGCTGTGTGCTGTCTGCTTCCTCTCACCGCGCGGGCTGTCTGCTGTAGCTGGGAGCCGGAATATGACGTCATATTCCGGCTCCGGCATCAGCAAACGGTGCGCGGCGAGAGGAAGCAGACAGCACACAGCTCTCTCGCCGCGGCTGAGATGGAGACCGGCGCGGGGGGGGTCCATTACCTCTTGCCCTCCCCCCCATGACAGGGGGAACTCGGGGGGAACTCGGAGGGCATTTGGGGGTGGCAGAGTGCCTGCAGGAACGCGTGGGAACATCGTTCCCACGCGTTCCTGCAGGACTCACAGGCGTGCCGCGGGGATTAGGGTGTGCCTAGGCACACCCGGCACACCCCGTGCGCACGCCTATGTGTGTCAGTGAACATGTGTGTGTGTGTCAGTGAGTTTGTCTGTAGTGATCTGTACTGAACATAAGTTTGTGTGACAGTGAGCTTCTCTGTAGTGAGCATGTGTGTGTCAGTGAACTTGTATGTAGTGAGCATGTGTATATGTGTCAGTGAGTTTGTGTCTAGTGAGCATGTGTATGTGTGTCAGTGACCTTGGTTGTATTGAGCATGTGTGTGTGACAGTGTAAACTTGTCTGTAGTGAGCATGTATGTCAGTGAGTTTGTCTGTAGTAAGCTTCTGTGTGTATAACAATTAGGTTGTTTGTAGTAAGCCTGTGTGTGTGTCAGAGAGGTTTTCTATACTAAGTTTGTGTTTGTGTACCAGTAAGCTTGTCTGCATGTGTCAGTGATCTTGTGTCTGTGAGTCTGTATATCAGTGATCATGTGTGCTTGTGCCAGTGAGATTGTATGTGCCTGCATGTGAGTGTGATTATTGTATAATAAAATCTTTTACCCTGCATGGATCAATATGTTGAATTCAAAAAGGAACATACCATTAATAAAAGTACATATATTTATAGATTCACTTCGATGAAAATATAATATAACTTTATAACACTTAAAATATGAGTACAGACTATTTGATAAAGTCCTAAATTCAACATCTGAGGAAAGGGATTTAGGGGTGATTATTTCTGATGACTTAAAAGTAGGCAGACAATGTAATAGAGCAGCAGGAAATGCTAGCAGAATGCTTGGTTGTATAGGGAGAGGTATTAGCAGTAGTTTCAGGAAGTATTACTTTACTGAGAGGGTAGTAGATGCATGGAATAGCCTTCCAGCTGAAGTGATAGAGGTTAACACAGTAAAGGAGTTTAAGCATGCGTGGGATAGGCATAAGGCTATCCTAACTATAAGATAAGGTCAGGGACTAATTAAAGTATTTAGAAAATTGTGCAGACTAGATGGGCCGAATGGTTCTTATCTGCCGTTACATTCTATGTTTCTATGTCTTCCTACCCCAGATTTATAAATATTTTAAGTCACTCTAGGGGACCTAGCCGTGACCCCTGCATACCTTCTGGGGTGGAGGGTTGGAATGACACACGGAGGTGCGGGGAGGGGGCTTGTAAATGAAACAGTGACACACATGGAGGCGATGTGGGGGTTGGCAATGACACAAATGCAGCAGCTGGAGAGGGTTGGAATTTTTGCCGCCCCCATTCATGCAGACTAACACACTCAAGTATAAACACACACTGATCCATGCAAACTAACGCACACGCACCGACCCATATACACACTCTGACCCACTCAGGGACACATATACAGACATACACTGACCCATGCAGACACACAGCAACCCATACATACACACACTGACCTATACAGACACACACTGTCCCATGCAGACATACCCATACAGACACACACTAACCTATACAGACACACACTGACCCATGCAGACACACACATACAGACACTGTCTTACCCATACACACACTGACCCATACAGACACACACTGACCCATGCAGACACACAATGACGCATGAAGACACACACTGACCCATACAGACACACACTGACCCATACAGACACACAATGACCCATGCAGACACACACTGACCAATGCAGACACACAATGACCCATGCAGATGCACACTGACCCATACAGACACACACTGACTGAAACAGACACACACTGATCCATACAGACACACAATGACCAATACAGACTTATATACACAAGCATACTGACTGAAGCAGATTAACACACATTCTCTAACATCTTACCTCCATTACGGTTCCTATGCTCATCTTGCCTGCACCTGGCTGACCATCACTTCCTATGTCAGCCCCACCTCTGCTATCCCCCCGCCCACTTGCACCCCACGTACAGGGGAAGCGCCGGCCCTGTTTGAATGACACACTTGGAGGGGCTTGGAATGACACACATACACATGGCGTGGTTGGGAATTACATGTATGGAGGGTCTGGGGGGGTTTCGAATGACATGAATGGAGGGTCTGGGTGAGGGTTTGGAATGACACACATGGAGGGGCTGGCGGGGTTGGGAATGACACACATGGAGGCTGGGTGAGAATGACACGCATGGAGGCCCTGGGGGATTGGGCATGACACGCATGGAGGGGCCGAGGGGATGGGAGTGACATGCATTGAGGGGCCGGGTGGAGGGGAATGACACGCATGGAAGGGCTGGGGGGGAAATGAGACACATAGAGGGACTAGGGAGAATGAGACGCATGGCACGGCTAGGGAGGAATGAGACGCATAGAGGGGCTATGGGGAGGGAATGAAATGCATGGGGTGGGGGTCCCAGGGCAATTTTCACACTGGTACCCAGTGATTTCTAGTTACGCCTAGTTATACTAAAATGTTAGATTTTAATATTGCCTTTAGTAACATGTGATGTAATATAAGTTTTTGTATGCACAGTTATGCCATAAATTATGTGATAGGCAGAGCAAACTCATATGTTTATCAGAAATCAAGTAACCTAGGTGTAATACTTCACAATTGGCACAATTCTCTGTCAATATCTACCTGTTTGCAAATTCGTAGCAACAGCCCAATGAGGTCCTCTCTTGCAAATTGCTTACTATTTCAATTAAACTTTGAACTGCTGGCACCAAGCATGGTACTTATTTTTAATTCTACATGATTAATTTTCTTTCTGTACAAAGCGTGAATATTGTATTTTTGATTGAATAAAAAAAATGTATTTTTATGCAATTTGTAAATATGTTATTTCTAATTAAAATAAATAGTAAATGTCCAAATGTGTGTTTATATTTTTTCATATATACAGAAAAATAAAAGTATGGTAATGTATGTGTCTTATTAAGAGGCAGGTTAAGTACCATAACCACTAATTGACATTCTAGTGATAATAGTGCTCTAAGACCCAAATCATGGGTCCATGAGCCACATATGACCTACGCCCAGTTCACATGTTTGCTTATATAGACATTTCACTGTAGAAGAGGTTGAACATTTCTCTTGATTACTGGTTATTTTGCTCCTGAATTGTCCCCATTCAGATTATAGTCCACTGTCAAATAGAGAAATGACTGTTATGCATCACCAGCATATCTCAAGGAAGCCTATGGCGCTCCTGACCCTGACACCTGTTCACCGGTTGTCCTTCCTTGCAATATTTTTTGTAGGTACTAACCACTGCATAACGACAACACCCCACAAGACTTGCCGATTTGAAGATTCTCTGACCCAGTCGTCTAGCCATCACTATTTGGCCCTTGTTGCTTTTCGCTTGTCCATTTTCCTGCTTCCAACACATCAAATTCACTAACTGATCGTTCACTTGCTGTCTAATATATCCCAACCTTTGACAAGTGTCACTCTCTAACAATATAATCATTGTGATTCACTTCACCTATGGTTTTAATGTTGTGGCTGATCAGTACGTATGCAGCAAGTATGTGGGACTGACTGATTTATCTGTGAAGATTAATTAAGAATTCAAAGGTTAATAAAAAAAAGTAGAGACAAGGGAATAACATCATCAACATCATCCAACATCATCACAGCAGCCAAGGGGACAATTGCTTTTTAAGATAGCATGCCCCATCCTTAGCTGTGGGGCTAGGATAACACGATGACAGGAAAATTAAAATACAGGATCCTGCTAATCCCTTGTTAAGACTCATGTGAGTGATCATCCCTGGCAATGTGATAATAATAATAAAAAATAAATAAACATTGCAATACAGATGATATCCTACTTATGGCAATCATTTTAGTAGCAAAGAAAACTTTTAAACATGAAAGGTGTAAAGTTATGAAGATAAAATATTGCATGGCGTTAACAGCAATATGTCATACTGAGTCGTTCATTTATAGGAAGTTATAGGACTCATGCTTTGTTATGGGATGCAATAAAAAGTGAGTTAGGAAGTCATTTAATAGACACAAGTCATGCACAGCTAAAGTCATGTTGTTCATATAAATGAATGTATCACACCAGAGTCTGTCATAGAAGAATCCAGAACTCTTGTCCATCAAAACACCAAAACAAAATTGAGAATCCAAAGTGAATTATGAATTTAAATCCAGAGTAGCTGATCTAAACGCATAGCTGACTTTAAGTTCACCTTGAATTCTCCCTTTAGAGAATAGCCCTGGAAGAGTCATGAGTCAATAACCTTGAATGGGTATTTCTATGGGATTTTTTTTAAAAGGTGGAACATTAGAGGAGACAATGAGCTACAAAACTACTTTAGATCAGCTTGGTGTTAAGTAGCTAATGGTGTCTGTGTCCCAACAAAAACCGAAAAGGCGTCAAATGATGAGCTAACTCACTTCCAGCGGGTTACACATATCGGGGGAAATTTTTAAAAATGTTGCGTGCAATTTTAATGTTATATATTTTTTGCCATTTGTTATATATATATGCCACTTTTCAGATTAATCAATCTTTCTCCACTTTTTCTGACAGATGTGTGTTCTCTTCCACTGTTTTTTTTTTTTTTTCTTTTTACACAACTGCAAATTTGGTGATCTTTTCTGAAATTAATATTTCGTCAAAACATAACGTTATTAAAGCAGAGGAAAGCCCAAACTTTTAGGACCATTTTAGAAAATGTTTGTAAATATAAACAGATTAGAGATCAAAAATGAAAGACACATTTCAGAATAATTTGACAAATCGTGAAAAGTTGGAGCAGGGGGCGCCGTGCGGCCGGAACAGCCGGCCGGAATTTAAAAAAAAAAAAAATAATAATTTTTTTTTTTTTTTTTTTTTTACATTTCCGGCGGGGGCGGAGCTTACCGTGCGGCGGGGGCGGAGCTAAAAGCGCCGGAAAACTGCTGCAGGGGAAGCAGGAAGGAGTCCCTGCTTCCCCACCAAACAGTCACCAGGAGCTGCACTACCTCCACAATGAGTGATTGTCAGGTGAGTGTGAGTCTCTGCCTGTGTGTATTACTGTCTATGTGTGTGTGTGACTGTCTGCCTCTGTGTGTATGACTGTCTGCCTGTGTGTATTACTGTCTGTGTGTGTGTGTGTGTGTGTGTGTATGACTGTCTGCCTCTGTGTGTGTGTGTGTGTGTGTGTGTGTATGACTGTCTGCCTCTGTGTGTCTGTGTGTATGACTGTCTGCCTGTGTGTATTTCTGTGTGTGTGTGTGTGTGTGTGTGTGTGTATGACTGTCTGCCTCTGTGTGTCTGTGTGTATGACTGTCTGCCTGTGTGTATTACTGTCTGTTTGTGTGTGTGTATGACTGTCTGCCTCTGTGTGTCTGTGTGTATGACTGTCTGCCCATGTGTATTACTGCCTCTGTGTGTCTGTGTGTTTGACTGTCTGCCTGTGTGTGTCTTTGTGTATGTCTGTGTGTGTGTGTCTGTGACTGTCTGCCTTTGTGTGTGTGTGTGTGTATGACTGTCTGCCTCTGTGTGTCTGTGTGTATGACTGTCTGCCTCTGTGTGTCTTTGTGTATGTCTGTGTGTGTGTGTGACTGTCTGCCTTTGTGTGTGTGTCTGTGTGTGTGTGTGTATGACTGTCTTCCTGTGTGTGTGTGTATGGCCGTCTGACTGTGTGTGTGTGTGTGTGTGTGTGTGTGTGTGTCACATACAACCAATGCACGCATATCACACACTGTTAATACACCCATTACAAATATCACACATAGCATACATATCACACCTACTATCACATACACAGACAACACAAACATTACAGCATACATGGATGACCGGGGGGGGGGGGGCGCTGTGAATATTTTTCGCACAGGGCGTCTAAATGCCTAAGGCCGGCCCTGAATGGAACAACCACATTTTGTTTGCTTAGGACATTTTTATTTTTAATTTATAGCTTACTAGGCAAGCACAATCAGACACACAGAGTTAATATGCACCAAAGTTCATGTTTTGATCTGAGACGTATACACCTTGCCTAGCGCAAATTTTAATAGCTTTGTTCACTAATTTCTCAGAATTGTGCTCATCAGATTCAATTTCTGTATATTTTTAGGTCTTGTTCCAATTTAAAATCAGAAAAGAAAGAATGTAAAAAAAACAACAAAAAAAGTTATCAATAGCAAGGTTATGATTTAGATAAAAAAAAATTGAATTATTTAAAAATGTTAATCACAATTCACCCTTAGCAAGTGAAAAAGACAAGACGTAATAGAGTAACCTGTTGAAACTGGCACCTTCTAGTGGCAATTATAGTGAAGTTCCACTGTACAAATATATAAAGCTTGAATTTGACCTATATCAAGCTTTCCTAGAGCTCAACTGAGCTAGCTAAAGTGCACGCTTGCTCTCCTTGCTGTTGTTTTCATGAGCGAATCCACAGGGCTCATTATAGCTGTTCCTCAAGACTTTGCAGCTTGCTCCAAGGTTCTGATGTAGAATTATTAAAAACCTTTATTAAACCTGTATTGAATTGTTGTACTAACTCCATTTAACTTCATTTCATGACAGATTCTCCATTTTAACTTCATTACATGACAAGATTTCCTAACAGCATTTAGAATACTGAATAGAGAATGTATTTTCTAGAAGAATATGACTAACACCGGAATTATTGAGTTCCTGTAACATGCAACAAAGTATAGCCAAGGCCATGAGAAAGCTGCTCTAATGAAATGTTCTTTTCATAAAAAAAAGGACCCTAAACCTGATCACGAGTCTGACATCACTAACTACCCAAAACGGTGCCAAGTACTCAAAATGGCTAGCTGCCAGATTCCCCTCCCATCGAGAGAGCCTCGTGCTAAAGAGCAATGGCGACTGAATCCTTGTCAGAAATTACGACATCCCATGATGGGAGGATGCCCCACTAGCCACTCAAATCCCTGAGCCAATTACTAATACAGATGGATGGGCATTTAACTTACCACTTAACACTTAATCCAATTAATGATGTTTATTTACTATCTTGATATTCAATGATGATGTAATTTTGCTCTTATAAGGGCTTGCAAGCCTGTTTTTTACCAGATGCCATCAAATTTTCTCGAAGTGCTTTTAACCTGAACTCCATGTGTCAGTGTGAACTTACTTCTGCGTATACGCAATTTAATTATCTTGATATTCAATGATGATGTAATTTTGCTCTTATAAGGGCTTGCAAGCCTGTTTTTTACCAGATGCCATTAAATTTTCTCGAAGTGCTTTTAACCTGAACTCCGTGTGTCAGTGTGAACTTACTTCTGCATATACGCAATTTAATCATCTCAGATTTGGACAGGAACAGATAGTCATTCAAACACATTTGTTTGCTTAAATTAATCTATATCAATTTGGCGCATCCAACGTGAGGCTTGGGTTATGACCTATCTGGCAGCTGTCCAAGAAGACCTGGGTAAATGAATCCTAGGGGAGGGATGGAGATTGATCACCTCTGAATACACGGTGGAGACTGACTGCAGCAGCCCGGTATGTTTCTTTCCCCTTTGATTTATCTGTTCAAGTGTCTGTGACTGCTGCCAAGAGGACATCAAAGACAGGTAATATCTTGCCCAGAGAGCCTATACCTTATTTGTTAATGCTTTTTTTTACCTGCATTTTTGACTATCTGTTGCCTGGGTGTGTTTGTATTGGTCTGTCTCTAGCTTAAGTGCCCGGGTAGAGTGTTTATCTGTGTACCCCTTTTGAGATAAAGGGGGGTGGACCTGTGGTAGTTTGCCTGGGGGTCCTCTGTTTGTCTGTTTACCCCTTTTGGGATAAAGGGGGGTGGACCTGTGGGTGTTTGCCTGGGGGTCCTCTGTTGCCTGTTTACTCCTTTTAGGAGCCACGTGGCTGTGGCTGTAGGGAAAAGGGGGGACGGACCTGTGGAAGTTTTCCTGGGGGTCTTCTTTGCCTGTTTACCTCTTTTAGGTGCTGGGTAGCTGCAGCAGTATGGAAAAAGAGGTGGGGGGATCTGTGGAGGGGTGTAGACTCACTGTTTCCTGGGGATTCCCCCTGGTGTCACTTTGATAGCCTAGCTAGCCTCATTGTGCACATAGCTCTGCTTGCAGAGAGGTGGTACCCTCCAGCTTCGAGCGCTGAGGCTGGTGGCATTCCAATTTTATTTGTGGTGCGTGGATTCGGGCAGGCATTGCTGTCTCCATCACCACGGGGTAGTGAGACTTATGGGTGGGTCCATAGGGGCACTACGAGGGTGAGGATAGTGGTGGTCACGAGTATCGGACCGCTGTAACGAGGGAGGCATATGGATTTCGGGCCGGTGTTAGCTGTTATCCTTGGCCGCTAGTAGTGAGACTTACGAAAGTTGTTCTCCGAGCGGGGACACTACGAGGTTGAGGGAGGTGACTTTGGTCACATGAGTAAAGGAAAGGGATTACTGTTGAATTAATTTGAACTGTGATGCATGCACTGTATTTCAATTGAATTGTTGTTTTAATTGGGAGTCATTCAAACTCCTGTGTCTGTCTCTACTTTCACTTTACTTTTACTTTTTACTCTACTTCCTGTGTTATTTACACTTTACACTCCTATTTCTCTTGTGAGAGAAGTGATTGGTCACACACTTCTCACCTCGCTCCAATCCGTGGCTACCTCAGGTAGACGGAATTAGGTACTAGTCTACGTTTTGGGAAGACGCACTTGGGGGGACCCACCCTCTCAAGTGGCAATCCAGCATTGTAGACACTCTGTTTAAAACCTTCTTTCCTCTATATCTGGGACGCCTTTTATAGGGGGAATGGGACAGGAATTAGAAAAGCCCAGTAAGGTCTGGTTAGCGTGTGATCTAGTTGAAGACAGAGAGGGTGAAGAGATTGCTAAGGTGTGTAAGATTGCTGTGCCTTCATGTGGTAGATTACAGCCAGAAAGCTGGCGTAGATTACTGACAGAGAAGAAAGGCAAGCTTACAGATAATGCTTTAATGGTACAGAGTAGCAAGAGCTATTCAGCAGGAAGGTTGGGTTGAGGAAGAACTAGATCACAAAGGGTTAAGAATGTATGTATATCATAATAATTGTGTTACTGGAAGGCTCTCCCAGCCAGAGCCCTGTCATGGCGTCCAGGAGGTGACCACTCCCATCATCCCGTCAGTAATGACCGAAATGTAGCTGACCACGGTCACCATCCCCATCCAATCTTAAATGCTGTGCGGTTTTTGTATTTTGTGTTAGCCATTAGATGGTAAAAGCCCAGTTTCACTGAGAGTATTACTAAATGTTGTGTTTTTGTGTCTCTTTGCTTTTGCAATAATTGTAATGTATCTATCCTTCTGTTTTGTTACTGTCCTTCCAGCATTGACATGGTTAAAGAGATTCATGCTTACAATCTCTCTCTCTTGTTCCTCTCTCCCACTTCCCCCGCCTCTCCCTCCTTGCCTTCTGTGAGACGCGAGGGGGGGAGAGTGAGGGGGGTGGCATTCTTGCGGTTCAGTTTTTGTCTTTCCAGTGTTAGCAATGGAATTTGTCTTATTTAATCCGTCAAGTCTGTCCATAGTTTAGTATTTCATTTTGCCGAACAGAATGTTGCTTCTCTGATTTATTTTATTAGGCTATAATTTAGTGTAAAGCTGAAATGCCCTAAAAGAAAATGGCCCCTAGAACAAAAGAAGGTTGTCCTTAAGTGACATCAGTCCTGGCTCCTGCGCTCACTCTGCCCTTACCATATCAGTGAGGTCATATCCGCCCATATATCGTGTCACTTCTGGCCATGGCTGACGAGATCTACTCCTATCATGCTCATCCTATCTTAAGACATGCTGTCTTCCTTAATTCCCACATATTATGAACAAGAAAGTTACAATTACTAAAGTAATCCTGCTATTAGTTTCCCTATATCAGAAAAGTGTCTGTGACAAGTGATGGTTAATATGTAGATAGAATATATATATATATCGATTCACGTGTAAGTAACAAATGTGTTTTAACTTTGTGTACAAAAAATTGATAACTTGCTGGAAGAAGGGTTATCTTAAAGAATATTTACTAAAAGAAATTTCTAATAAACAAAGATTTCTTGAACAAATGGTGATACAATTAAGGATTGGTTTCAAAATGTTTTGATCTAATTGAAAAAAGAACCAGTAAACATTATAAGCATAACTATTAACAAATGGATAAGGGGGGAGTGTGCTCCAATCTGTCTTTATTGGATAATGATTGCCTCCAAGATTAAAGACTGACTAACATAATTTTTGTTGTAAGCCCAGATATTTTATTATTGCATATGCATAGAAGTTGAGACTTTGGGCATTATAGTGTATTGATTCTAGATCTGTTACTAGCAGCAAGTGCTTTACATAGAAACATGGAATGTGACGGCAGATAAGAACCATTCGGCCCATCTAGTCTGCCCCGTTTTATAAATGCTTTCATTAGTCCCTGGCATTATCTTATAGTTAGGATAGCCTTATGCCTATCCCACGCATGCTTAAACTCTTTTACTGTGTTAACCTCTACCACTTCAGTTGGAAGGCTATTCCATGCATCCACTACCCTCTCAGTAAAAGAAATGCTTCCTGATATTATTTTTAAACCTTTGTTCCTCTATTTTTAAGACTATGTCCTCTTGTTGTGGTAGTTTTCCTTCTTTTAAATATAGTCTCCACTTTTACTGTGTTGTTTCCTTTTATGTATTTAAATGCCTTTATCATATTTCCCCTGTCTCGTCTTTCCACCAAGCTATACATGTTAAGATCCTTTAACCTTTCCTGGTAATTTTTATCCTACAATCCATGAACCAGTTTAGTAGCCATTCTTTGAACTCTCTCTAAGGTATCCATATCCTTCTGAAGATATGGTCTCCAGTACTGTATACAGTACTCTAAGTGAGGTCTCACCAGTGTTCTGTACAATGGCATGAGCATTTCCCTCTTTCTACTGCTAATACCTCTCCCTATGCAACCAAGCACTCTGCTAGCATTTCCTGCTGCTCTATTACATTGTACATTGTCATTAACAGCCAGAAACTGGAAAACAAAAAAGGTGAATTAATGTATAGCTATTTATAAAGCTTAACAGAATATCCATTATCTTTTTCATTTATTTCGCAGAAGACAATGTTATTTGTCTATTTTGTATGTTTAAAAAAAAAAATAATACATTATCAGTGAATAGTAGAATAAGTTTTATCCCATTTGCGAGACATAAAATTATGATAATGTATATTTGTGATATAAGTAAGAATTACATTTTGAGATGTTAGATATAAATAAATAAAATAAAGAACGAGAGTCAGGGATAGCGTCTGTCTCCACGGGCACAAGTCTGGTGTGGGAGAAGTAGTGGGTTGTGCAGACAAGATGAGCATGTTAGCCTTTTATTATTTTTCTCTAGGGAAAGCATAGGGCCAGTTAATAGTTATTGTACATGGGCTATTTGCAGCCTCCATAGCGGAAGAGAATCCTACCTGCCTCCTAATTTCTACCTAGTCTTGATTTTTGATGTATCCTCCACTGCTACATCACCTGTCCGCTCCCTTACCTGCCCACCCCCGCTTACTCCTTCCACCGATCCCTCCCCTTCATCTACAGTCCCCTCTACTCCACTTTCTCCTCCTACTCCTCCCTCTACTCCACCTTCTCCTCTACTCCTCCTCCTACTCCTTCCTCCTGCTCTTACTCCTCCCTCCTCTTTCTACTCCTCCCTCTACTCCACCTTCTCCTCCTACTCCTCCCTCTACTCCTCCTACTCCTCCACCTACTCCACCTTCTCCTCCTCCTACTCCTCTCTCCTCCTCCTTCTCCTCTACTCCTCCTCCTACTCCTCCCTCTACTCCACCTTCTCCTCTACTCCTTCCTCCTGCTCTTACTCCTCCCTCCTCTTTCTACTCCTCCCTCTACTCCACCTCTTCCTCCTACTCCTCCCTCTACTCCTCCTACTCCTCCACCTACTCCACCTTCTCCTCCTCCTCCTCCTTCTCCTCTACTCCTCCTCCTACTCCTCCCTCTACTCCACCTTCTCCTCTACTCCTCCTCCTACTCATTCCTCCTGCTCTTACTCCTCCCTCCTCTTTCTACTCCTCCCTCTACTCCACCTTCTCCTCCTACTCCTCCCTCTACTCCTCCTACTCCTCCACCTACTCCACCTTCTCCTCCTCCTACTCCTCTCTCCTCCTCCTTCTCCTCTACTCCTCCTCCTACTCCTCTCTCTATTCCACCTTGTCCTCTTCCCCTCCTCCTACTCCTCCCTCTACTCCACCCTCCTACTCCACCTTCTCCTCCTTCTACTCCTCCCTCCTCCTCCTACTCCCCCTCTACTCCACCTTCTCCTCCTCTCTCTACTCCACCTTGTCCTCTTCCCCTCCTCCTACTCCTCCCTCTACTCCACCTACTCCTCCCTCCTACTCCACCTTCTCCTCCTCCTCCTCCCCACTCCTACTCCTACTCCTCTCTCTATTCCACCTTGTCCTCTTCCCCTCCTCCTACTCCTCCCTCTACTCCACCCTCCTACTCCACCTTCTCCTCCTTCTATTCCTCCCCCTACTCCCCCTCTACTCCACCTTCTCCTCCTCTCTCTACTCCACCTTGTCCTCTTCCCCTCCTCCTACTCCTCCCTCTACTCCACCTACTCCTCCCTCCTACTCCACCTTCTCCTCCTCCTCCTACTCCTCTCTCTACTCCGCCTTGTCCTCTTCCCCTCCTCCTACTCCTCCCTCTACTCCACCTTCTCCTCCTCCTAATCCACCTTCTCCTCTTCCTACTTCCTCTGTCCTTCCTACTCCACCTTCTTCCCCTCTCGCTCTATCCACTACTCATTCCTCCATCTCCCCACCACCATATCTATATCCTTTATATGCTTCCTCCCTTCTTATTCCTTACCAATTTCCTCCGCCCATAGACAACTCTGCCTCTACCTGACAACATTATCTTTTGAAGAAAAGTTGCTCTGGCCACTCTTCCGCCACTTCCCAGGGGGGAATACCACACTAACGAAAAATTATTCAGACTGGTGGAGGTGCACTTCATCATGAAAGACCTGTTTTGGGCACTCTCAAGGAAATAGTCGGTCCTGACCCAGATTCCCATGGAAGTAAGACACCTGTATCATCACTGGGAGGTGGCTGTCCCTCATGTTTTCTTCACTAAGTCCCCAGAAATCTCATGAAAGGAACCTGACTCATTAGAACAAAAAACATGAAACACTAAAAATCAATATCAGCTCTCTACAGAGGGGGGGGCAGCAAGAGAACTGTAAATAGAAAGACAAATACCCCCAATCTCATACAGAAATAGGTGAGGAAACCTCTTCTGCTGCTCCTCATGGTTGCTTTGAACAGATGAAAGAAGAAACAGGACACCTCTCAACAAGGCATGCAGTAGCTTTACCAGATCCTGACTCCACTCTGTTTGCGGATAAAGAGGAAAGGTACCATACTGGATTTGCTGTTGTTACAGAAGATCAGGTACGTCAAACATCTTCACTTTCCTCACCCACATCTGCTCAAGACGCTGAATTGATAGCCTTCTCAGTGGCATACAAAATGCCTGAAGGAAGACATGCCAATACCTACACTGACTCAAAATATGCCCTGAGTGCGGCACATGATTTTGGATCAATCTAGAAGATAAGAAGCACCACTCAGCTGACCAAGCTGCCAACCAAGCCACAAGTGCACCAAGGGAAGTGGACAGAAGGATGTCCGCTGAAGAAACTTCTACAATCACCATGTAGATCCTATCCACAGATCTCAAGCTTCTGAAAGAATGACAAGCAGCTGCTGACCCTGAAGAAATACAAAGCTGGAAACCATAAAGGGTTGAAGACGGGCTGTACTCCAACACTCTCAAGTTCTGTTTACCCAAAAAACATGTACTGGACAGTGGGCCCATGGATTTTTTTATATACCTATCCAAGACCCTCATGAACTCTTTGATCCCTAAATACTCTGAAGCACCTAGAATTACTCCTCTAATCATCAGTTACTGCCGATCCTGTGTCATTTGTGCCAAGGACAGCTCAGGCAGAAGAGGAGGAGAATCCTAAGCACCTAGCTAACTCTCACTATCCCTTTTAAGAATCCAAGTGACTATATCCAGGTGCCAAAGAGCTGCCGGGTCAAATATGCACTAGTTATAATAGACATTTTGTCAGGATGGCCAGAAGCCTAGTCGGTCATCAATGTGACAACCAAGACCATATACCCAATAGTGCATTGTGAAAGTTGCAGAGATCACTCAGTGGATTCACTGTTCCAGATTCAAGACTCTCTCTGCAACATGGGAAGTAACATTTGTTGATTTTGACAAACCTTTGACTCTAAAGGAAAAATGACTTGTTAGAAGACAAAAAGATATCAACAAGTAGGTGGTTGATGGCCATAATAATGCCTGGCCACCTGCCATCGATGGAAAGCCGAGGACCCCAAAAGGAGACCTCGTGAAGCTAAAGAGATCCAAACGCCAAGCTTCCTCAGGATTATTTGCCCATCCTGAGTTTGTGGTGATATTAATATTGACTAAATGATCCGAGTCCACCTACACTGATGTAGCGTGGGACAGGTTTAATACTATGATGAATAAGCAAATGTGCCCTAGCCAAGGTTATTATGTCCATACACATAATACATGACAAGGTACTCTTGACACACCACATTCATGCTTCAGAACACAAAGAGGAGCACCCCTCTAAAGGGAAGTTTGACACATATATATATATATATATATTGATGCCATAGGTGTGCCAAGGGGGGGTACCAGATGATTTCGCAGTTAAAGGAAAGTTTGAGTCCATTTTCCCAACCGTCACTGCTAATAATAATAATATTTTGATTTGCATTTATTATATCTATTGCAACCAACAACGTTTACCTGTCACCATGACTTGTTGTGCCTATACTCCAGATAACACAGGTCCATATGGTAATGTAAGCTTGTCTATTTTATGATGTCCCTCTGAAGAACTAAGAAGACTTTAAGAACCGTTACTTCATAGGGTTTTGTGCCTTTGGGCTAACATGTCTTCTGGAACTAACCAATAAAGTTTATCTTTTTTAGAATCTAACATTTCAGAAGGGGGACTGATGTAGAATTAATAAAAACCTTTATTAAACCTGTATTGAATTGTTGGACTAACTCCATTTTAACTTCATTTCATGACAGATTCTCCATTTTAACTTCATTACATGACAAGATTTCCTAACAGCATTTAGAATACTGAATAGAGAATGTATTTTCTAGAAGAATATGACTAACACCGGAATTATTGAGTTCCTGTAACATGCAACAAAGTATAGCCAAGGCCATGAGAAAGCTGCTCTAATGAAATGTTCTTTTCATAAAAAAGGACCCTAAACCTGATCACGAGTCTGACATCACTAACTACCCAAAACGGTGCCAAGTACTCAAAATGGCTAGCTGCCAGATTCCCCCTCCCATCGAGAGAGCCTCGTGCTAAAGAGCAATGGCGACTGAATCCTTGTCAGAAATTACGACATCCCATGATGGGAGGATGCCCCACTAGCCACTCAAATCCCTGAGCCAATTACTAATACAGATGGATGGGCATTTAACTTACCACTTAACACTTAATCCAATTAATGATGTTTATTTACTATCTTGATATTCAATGATGATGTAATTTTGCTCTTATAAGGGCTTGCAAGCCTGTTTTTTACCAGATGCCATCAAATTTTCTCGAAGTGCTTTTAACCTGAACTCCGTGTGTCAGTGTGAACTTACTTCTGTGTATACGCAATTTAATCATCTCAGATTTGGACAGGAACCGATAGTCATTCAAACACATTTGTTTGCTTAAATTAATCTATATCAGTTCCATCGTCTTTCCTACTCCCCACACCCTCCTCACTGCACGCGTGCTTGTGATTCAGACTGTGCTGGGGGGGAAAGGGGAGGACTTGAAATGGCTACTTTTCTTTAGATATACCCCCAATCACTATATGCAGCAAAAAAAAACAAAAAAACACATACATGTATTTATTAAGGTATATCTATTATTAGAGTGATTTTATGTTTTTCAATAATATTTAGTGTGGAGCGGTCCTTTAAAAATATTAAATAATGACAAATACTTCCGTACAGTTTTAAAAAAATCAGCATACCGTATATCAGGGAAAGGGCTTCAAATGTGACCAGTACACAAACCCAATAACAATTAGGTGGTTCTATACTATACCTTCAATAGGTCAATAAAATAAATTGTAGAGTTCCCATTGACACCCCACATGTAAATCTGTAATTGTTATTGATTTACCAGAAAATTTCAAACCTTAGGCCAAAAATAAAATGGATTGAAAAATTGCTGATTTTTCATATTAAGTAATTTTGGTCGAAACTCTTTCCCAATGTTTCCAGTATAGTGAATAGGTCTCCCTATACTGGAAGATCATACCAATCCAAGCAGGGACCTCCTCTGACGTCTCTGATGTCCAAATACAGAAAGACTTGATTGTTACGGTTTTACAGAGACAATTGCACTCGAGGTAAAGGTTCCTTTTAAGTGGTAAACTATTAGTCTTCGTACTGAGATTAAATCGTTGGACATTATAATGTATCACTTTACAGCACCAATGCATACAATTGCTACTTTTTTTCTTTATTTTCTTTAATTTTTATCATCTGTTTTTAAAATAAATATTGATTTTCAATAATAATAGTAATAATTATAACAATAATAGCACACACCTTAATGCAAAATGATATACATGCCTGTGGTTACAGCAACCAACCAGAGTTCATCGAGTCAGGCATTGATTAAGTACTTGACAGTTCATGGTTTATACCGAACATTAAACCGAATGTTTGTAAAACAATTATAGTGATTAAAATCGAGCTACAGGCATGATGTATTTAGTACTGTGTGTATTTAGGACGTATAAGGATTCTGAAAATTGCGCAGGTGGTAGATCCAGTTTAAGCAGTTGTGTGACCGTACGTAAAAACATTACTTTAATCAAGCTCATTTCGTTAGAAGCTAAACACCGTTGATAATAAAGGTTAACACCATGGAAAATAAAAACAAGAGGAAACAAACATTAGTGAATTCATTGCTTTTACGAGTGCCCAGATCAAACACTGCCTAGATAAACTGTCATGCTGTAAGTAGATGCCAAGATACCCCAAGAGGGCAATATACCAACCAGCAGAGGCGGCTCTCTAATTAGGCGGTTTAGGCGGCCGCCTAAGGCCTCGCGCTGGCTGGGGCCTCGCGGCCGCCTAAACCGCCTGTTGGCAGAGTGTGTCAGGTCCGAAGTGACCGAAGACCAGACACCAGGAGGGGGCCCGGCGGCTTGCCCAGTATGCCGCCGGGTGCGAGGCCCCTCCTTGCTGCCAGGCCGGCCACCGCAGACACTGGTCTGCAGCTCCGCAGTGTGCAGAGCTGCAGACCATGTGACTCGCGAGAATTGGCCAATCAGAGCGTTGCCGCGGGTTACCACGGCAACGCTCTGAATCTCGCGAGATTACACGGTCTGCAGCTCTGTGGAGCTGCAGACCGGGAGCAGGGGCCACCGGACCACCAGGGAGCCCACTGGACCACCAGGGAAAGGTAGGCTCACCCACCACCATCACCCCCACCACCCTTAGCTTCACCCCCCAACACCCTCAGCCTCACCCCCACCACCATCACCCCCACCACCCTCAGCTTCACCCCCCACCACCACCATCACCATCACCCCCCACCAACCTCAGCTTCAACCCCCACCACCATCACCCCCACCACCCTCAGCCTCACCACCACCATCACCCTCACCACCCTCAGCCTCACCCCCACCACCATCACCCCCACCACCCTCAGCTTCACCCCCCACCACCATCAGCCTCACCCCCACCCTCACCATCACCCCCACCACCCTCAGCCTCACCCCCACCACCATCACCCCCCACCACCCTCAGCTTCACCCCCCACCACCATCAACCTCACCCCCACCCTCACCATCACCCCCCACCACCCTCAGCCTCACCCCCACCACCCTCAGCTACACCCACCACCACCATCAGCTTCACCCCCCTACCACCGTCACCATCACCCCCCACCAACCTCAGCCTCATTCCCCACCACCATCATCCACCACCACCACCCTCAGCCTCACCCCCCACCACCCTCAGCTTAACCACCACCACCATCACCCCCCACCACCATCACCCCTCACCACCATCACCCCTCCCCACCATCACCCCCACCACCCTCAGCCTCACCCCCACCACCCTCAGCTACACCCACCACCACCGTCACCCTCACCCCACCACCATCACCCCCCACCACCCTCAGCTTCACCCCCCACCACCCTCAGCTTCACCCCTGCCCACCCTCAGCTTCACCCCTGCTCAGCCTCACCCCCACCACCCTCACCATTACCCCTTCACCCTCAGCCTCACCCCCCACCACCCTCAGCCTCACCCCACCCTCAGCTTCACCACCCCTCAGCATCACTCCCCCCACCACCTTCAGCATCACCCCCCTCAGCATCACCCCCCACCACCCTCAGCATCACCACCCTCAGCATCACCCCTCACCACCCTCAGCATTACCCCCCACCACCCTCAGCATCACCACCCTCAGCATAACCCTCCGTCACCACCCTCAGCTTCCCCCCACTCACCATCACCCCCTCCTTCTCACATCACCCCCTTCTCACTCTCACATTACCCCCTCTCACTCTCACATTACCCCCCCACTCTCACATTACCCCCCCCCACTCTCACATTACGTGCCCCACTCTCACACTACCCCCCTCTCACTCTCACATTACCCCCCTCTCACTCTCACATTACCCCCCTCTCACTCTCACATTACCCCCTCTCACTCTCACATTAACCCCCTCACTCTCACATTAACCCCCTCACTCTCACATTACCCCCTCTCACTCTCACATTACTATCACCCCCTGCTCCCTCTCACATTACCATCAACCCCCCGCTCCCTTTCACCATCACCGTCCACTCCCTCTCACCATCACCCCCCCCACCCCCCCCCACTCTCACATTACGCGCCCCACTCTCACACTACTTCCCCCTCTCACTCTCACATTACCCCCTCTCACTCTCACATTACCCCCTCTCACTCTCACATTAACCCCCTCACTCTCACATTAACCCCCTCACTCTCACATTACCCCCTCTCACTCTCACATTACTATCACCCCCTGCTCCCTCTCACATTACCATCAACCCCCCGCTCCCTCTCACCATCAGCTACCCCATACACATAGGGTCTCAGACAAAAACATGCTCACAGAGACATACATTCGCACACACAAGGATACTCTCTGTCAGACACACTCTCAGGCACATACACAGGTAGACAGTGCGTCAATGTGTATATGTGACACTTTTTTGTTAGTGGGGCCTCATGTTTGCGTTTCGCCTAAGGCCTCATAAAGTCTAGAGCCGCCTCTGCCAACCAGAAGGCTTAAGGCCAAACTGGGTTTTATTTGCATACGTATTCTCACACAGCAACAATAAAGTCCTTAGATTGCACTGTTAAATGCTACATAAAAACTAATTTACAAAAAAGCTTTATTATCCTGGATTCTTGTAACAAATTGTATTTAGATGTTTTCTGGGGATAGCAAATGCTGGTTTATGCTGGAAACGCGATTGCTGATTTCATTTGATTGATTGAGACACAGGTTTTTTTCACTAAACACTAAAACATGATTGAATTGAAACTGAAACTGCAACATTTACAGGGTTATTCACTAAAACGAGAATGGCAGGGAATTCAGAGTTGTTTAAATTTTAAAGGGACACCCCACACCCGTAAAAAACGTTAGCTTGCTAATACACGCTTTCTGTGTGACCTGTGTCCTCTTTTTTTTATTTTGCAAAAAGTGTAAATTTCAATAGAAATTTACACTTTTATAAATTAGGCTGGTTACACCTTGTTGGCTTTCAAGCAGACAACTAGTCCTGTTACCGCCTGGTTTGGTTAGTTCATTGGAGCTAAACTCAAGAGGCGGCAATTGCTCAGAGCACCTGCCTTGCAAATAGTTCTCATAGGGCTGCATTGGGAAGTCTGTGATTGGACGGCCACAGAAAGTCTTAGATTAGAAGAGGAGGGCTTGCAAAAGAACCAGACAAGAGAACTTCAGATTTTACAAGCTGTTTTTATATTTACACCCAATGATAATAAAATATGCATAATTAAATGCATGCAAGATTCCATTTGGAGTGTATCTATTAAACAGTGATTTTGATTGATTTTGTATCTGGGCAGTGGAGTGTCCCTTTAACCCCAAAATAATTAAACTGGAATCATTCTCCAAGTCCAATTTACAAATTTCAACTATTTAGCAACTGGTCTTCAACCTTGTTGATAATATTTAATGGCTGTCACTAATCCTCAAAATGTGTAGGGACACACCATTGCGGCTGCCCAAATAAAGATTAGTGTTTAGTAGACGTATAATTGAAAATACTTTTAACTATGCATTTTCTCACTGATTTAAAAACAGCTTGCAAAAGCTGCAAGTCTGTTAAAACACTGTTAAAGTGGCTGGATTGGGTAACCAAGGGCAGCTGCAGTCTTATAAAAGGAGAGTGAGATGAGACTCAAATGACTATTTAATTTTAGAGATATTGGTCTTTCCTAATGTATTCATGGCTCAGGAATTTATATAGGAATATAAGTATGTTGGACCTTCCTATTTCATCTATAGGGCACTGAGAAATGAGAAAATAGTAAATTATGCAACGGTGTCCATGTATTTTAACGGACATTTTTGAAACCTCACATGGCCAACAGGATGATTTACAGCACTGACTGGAGGTCTGGGAAGATGCACACAATACTTATGGATAGACTTGCAAATGCTGTACCGTATGAGTGTCAAAAAGACATGGAAATAAAAATCCCATGTGATAAAATGTTGTTTGACTGTGGAATTAAAGAGGACCATCTCAGAAAAGGAATGGCTGAAATTGGGATTAAAGGGACACTATAGGCACCCAGACCAGCTCATTGAAGTGGTCTGGGTGCAGAGTCCCTGTCCCTTGACACTGCAATTGTAGTTATTGATGAACTGCAATAATTACATTTCAGTGGTAACTCCACCTCTAGTGGCCGTCTACCACAGGATTTGGTGTGCAAACAGATACAGATAATAATACACACATTTCGGTACACACGTGGATTAAAATTGTGCACATGACAAATCTGTATTAAGTTCTCAAGAATCTAGAAATTCAAAGGCACACCATATATAAAGTTGTAGTCTATTAATGTAAATCCTTATTGAATTTAGAAGAACGAAAAATGAGCAAAATATTAGAATGAAAATGTTTACCTACAACAGATATCTAATTACCCTTTTAGGAATAAAGTATATAAATGTATAATTATGCGATACAATACTGCATTTACATCAATTTTGCTTTCAGTTTACAAATGTATATATCTAAATTTATTTCCTAATTTCCTAATTCTTGAATAAATATATATATTCAAAAATTAGGAAATAGGAGCACTCAGAGGTCTTGTAATATAGTGATTTTATTGCAATTTACATGCGTTAGTCCCGATCAACGTTTCGACCCATATAAGGGTCTTTTTCAAGAACCTTTTAAGTGTATTTTCTGGCATTTTTGGTGTAAAAGAAAAGAAGATTTTAAAGAAATTAAAACATCTGATGGTCAGTAAAAAATTTTTTACAGGTATTAGTTTTATTGGCTCACTATTATCAGGGTGAGGAGGTGCTCACCATTCAGTAAATATGTCCACGCATACGCATTGGCAGCTTAAGGCATAATGGAGGCTTAAAGTCTACTTTGCCATAATATGGGGGTCATATTGATCTTTTTCTTTTTTTTTACATTTCAATGTGGTGACTTGCTAGGAAGCATTGGATAACCCACAAACCACTGGAGGTTTTTAGCCATATGCCTGCTGGCTGCTAGCGCCTTCAGGAGGCAAATGCTTGGATTTTAACAAACAAACAGCGTTCGGTCCAGCAGAAATCCATACATTTGGAAACTGCTCTGCAAAATCCATTTATTGTTACATAAAGGAAGCAAGATCTGGATTTTGGATTCCGAGTGGCCCTGTGCAGTTTACTGAATTACATATATGTCTTCTCAATCTTCTTAAAATCAAGATAAATTACCCTCTCCTTCATCTTTACTGAACACATCCCTTGGCTTTTATTCTTCACACCATTTCTTATACAATACACAGAATGCCTGTAATACATTAAAATAAGTCATATATACTTGTAGTTCCATGAGGATTTGCACAGATACTAATTGATGCATGTGTGAGAGCAGAGATAGAAAACAAGACGAATTAGGGGAGACAACAGTTTATTTGAGAAATCCATTGTATAAACAAGATAACACATCTAACTGCATGTAGTTAGGACGTGTACCCAGGGGCTTAAGGGAGAAGTTAAATGAAACAGAGCAGAATAAACCCACACCACTTCATTTCACAGATGGGAAGACTCGGGCAATTTGCTGCCAGAATGTGAAGACGTATAATGTGTGTCAGTGACACTAACCTTGGCAATGCAGATGTTTGAGAATGAAATGTCCCATGTTGGCTGAAGGCTGACTGCTCATCATGGATGATAAAGCTTACAAATATCTGCAGGGGCACGGTTAGCAATCACTGATTTAAAGGGAAAATTAATATTGGCGCCAGTCTATGGCACGACACAACTAACATTTGTTATAGGCAAATGTGTGCCAAATATATATATATATAAATATGTATACACCCTGTTCCAAATTATTATGCAAATTCTATTTAAGTGTCACAAAGATTAAATATTTTGTTTTTCAGTTTAACTCATGGAGGGCATTGTGTCTCAGGGCTCTTTTGATCACTGAAAACAATCTCGGACACGTGTGATAACTAGATTGCCAGGTAAGCCCAATTTAAGGAAAAACTACTAAAGGAGGGTGTTCCACATTATTAAGCAGAGCATCATTTTCATGCAATATGGCGAAGAAAAAGGATCTCTCTGCTGCCGAAAAGAGTGAAATAGTTCAATGCCTTGGACGAGGTATGAAAACATTAGATATTTCACAAAAACGTAAGCATGATCATCGCATTATTACGAGATTTGTGGCTGATTCAGAGCACAGACAGGTTCGTGCAGATAAAGGCACATTGAGGAAGATTTCTGACAGATCCATGCATCGGATCAAGAGAGCAGCTGCTAAAATACCATTACATAGCAGCAAACAGATATTTGAAGCTCCTGGTGCCTCTGGAGTCCCACGGACATCAAGGTGTAGAGTCCTCCAGAGTCTTGCAACTGTGCATAAACCTTCTATTCGGCCACCACTAACCAATGCTCACAAGCAGAAACGGCTGCATTGAGCAGAAAAATTAATTTTCAAACAGTCCTGTTCACTGATGAGTGCCATGCAACCCTGGATGGTCCAGATGGATGGAGTAGTGGATGGTTGGTGGACGGACACCCTGTTCCAACAAGGCTGCGACGTCAGCAAGGCAGTGGTGGAGTCTTGTTTTGGGACAGAATCATGGCAAGAGAGCTGGTCGGCCCCTTTAGGTTCCCCAAAGGTGTAAAGATGACCTCTGCAAAGTATGTGGAGTTTCTGACTGACCACTTTCTTCCCTGGTACAGAAGGAAGAACTATGCTTTCCGTAATAAAATCATCTTCATGCATGACAATGCACCATCTCATGCTGCAAAGAATACCTCTGCATCAATGGCTGCTATGGGGATAAAAGGAGAGAAAGTCATGGTGTGGCCTCCATCCTCCATCCTCCCCTGAACTCAATCCTATTGAGAAACTTTGGAGCATCCTCAAGCAAAATATCTATGAGGGTGGGAGGCATTTTACATCCAATCAGCAGCTCTGGGAGGCTATTCTGACATATTGCAAACAAATTCAAGCATAAACTGTCCAAAAACTCACAAGTTCAATGGATGCAAGACTTGTGAAGCTGCTATCAAATAAGGGGTCCTATGTTAAAATGTAACGTGACCTGTTAAAATGTTAAAATGTTGTTATAAGTTTGATTGAAATAGCTTTTGATTTCAGTAAATATTCTGCAAACACAACAAATTAAAATTTTCAGTTCTTTACACCCTATAAAGTGTTTTGAAACTTACTGTGCGTAATAATTTGGAACAGTGCATTGTAAGTTTTTTATGTTTAAAACAAATACTGTTATCATAAGGAGGTTTGTTTAATAAAATTTGAATTGTACTCTTAATAGTTGATAGCATGAGAATTATGTTACCTGCGCTTTCTCCTTAATCCCTATGTATATTTAGACAAATGGAGGTCATTTAGTTGCTCCAATGGCCATTGGAGGGAATGCCCGCCTGCCAACGTCAAGGCAGACCCCCCTAAGCGGGTCCTAACACTGACCCTTCAGCCTGCTTCCTTGAGCTTCTGGCAAAGATATCTCTAATGAGACAGAAAGGGGTATTTTTTATATACACCCCTATACTTATTAACCCTTAATAGGGAACACATGGGATGGGTAGCAGCATTGTAACCAGGCTGTGTGATACAAAGTAAATACAAATACAAAAAGAGAAGTCCTGCGCTTAAGCAGCAAGGACTACAACACACATCAGCCCCAATATATAGTAAAAACCAAAGAAAAGAAAAACGTTACCTGCGCTTTCTCCTTAATCCCTATGTATATTTAGACAAATGGAGGTCATTTAGTTGCTCCAATGGCCATTGGAGGGAATGCCCGCCTGCCAACGTCAAGGCAGACCCCCCTAAGCGGGTCCTAACACTGACCCTTCAGCCTGCTTCCTTGAGCTTCTGGCAAAGATATCTCTAATGAGACAGAAAGGGGTATTTTTTATATACACCCCTATACTTATTAACCCTTAATAGGGAACACATGGGATGGGTAGCAGCATTGTAACCAGGCGGTGTGATACAAAGTAAATACAAATACAAAAAGAGAAGTCCTGCGCTTAGTCCCATTACTACTGGGCCAGCAGCAAGGACTACAACACACATCAGCCCCAATATATAGTAAAAACCAAAGAAAAGAAAAACGTTACCTGCGCTTTCTCTTTAATCCCTATGTATATTTAGACAAATGGAGGTCATTTAGTTGCTCCAATGACCATTGGAGGGAATGCCCGCCTGCCAACGTCAAGGCAGACCCCCCTAAGCGGGTCCTAACACTGACCCTTCAGCCTGCTTCCTTGAGCTTCTGGCAAAGATATCTCTAATGAGACATCTTAAGCGCAGGACTTCTCTTTTTGTATTTGTATTTACTTTGTATCACACAGCATGGTTACAATGCTGCTACCCATCCCATGTGTTCCCTATTAAGGGTTAATAAGTATAGGGGTGTATATAAAAAATACCCCTTTCTGTCTCATTAGAGATATCTTTGCCAGAAGCTCAAGGAAGCAGGCTGAAGGGTCAGTGTTAGGACCCGCTTAGGGGGGTCTGCCTTGACGTTGGCAGGCGGGCATTCCCTCCAATGGTCATTGGAGCAACTAAATGACCTCCATTTGTCTAAATATACATAGGGATTAAAGAGAAAGCGCAGGTAACGTTTTTCTTTTCTTTGGTTTTTACTATATATTGGGGCTGATGTGTGTTGTAGTCCTTGCTGCTGGCCCAGTAGTAATGGGACTAAGCGCAGGACTTCTCTTTTTGTATTTGTATTTACTTTGTATCACACCGCCTGGTTACAATGCTGCTACCCATCCCATGTGTTCCCTATTAAGGGTTAATAAGTATAGGGGTGTATATAAAAAATACCCCTTTCTGTCTCATTAGAGATATCTTTGCCAGAAGCTCAAGGAAGCAGGCTGAAGGGTCAGTGTTAGGACCCGCTTAGGGGGGTCTGCCTTGACGTTGGCAGGCGGGCATTCCCTCCAATGGCCATTGGAGCAACTAAATGACCTCCATTTGTCTAAATATACATAGGGATTAAGGAGAAAGCGCAGGTAACGTTTTTCTTTTCTTTGGTTTTTACTATATATTGGGGCTGATGTGTGTTGTAGTCCTTGCTGCTTAAGCGCAGGACTTCTCTTTTTGTATTTGTATTTACTTTGTATCACACAGCCTGGTTACAATGCTGCTACCCATCCCATGTGTTCCCTATTAAGGGTTAATAAGTATAGGGGTGTATATAAAAAATACCCCTTTCTGTCTCATTAGAGATATCTTTGCCAGAAGCTCAAGGAAGCAGTCTGAAGGGTCAGTGTTAGGACCCGCTTAGGGGGGTCTGCCTTGACGTTGGCAGGCGGGCATTCCCTCCAATGGCCATTGGAGCAACTAAATGACCTCCATTTGTCTAAATATACATAGGGATTAAGGAGAAAGCGCAGGTAACGTTTTTCTTTTCTTTGGTTTTTACTATATATTGGGGCTGATGTATGTTGTAGTCCTTGCTGCTTAAACGCAGGACTTCTCTTTTTGTATTTGTATTTACTTTGTATCACACAGCATGGTTACAATGCTGCTACCCATCCCATGTGTTCCCTATTAAGGGTTAATAAGTATAGGGGTGTATATAAAAAATACCCCTTTCTGTCTCATTAGAGATATCTTTGCCAGAAGCTCAAGGAAGCAGGCTGAAGGGTCAGTGTTAGGACCCGCTTAGGGGGGTCTGCCTTGACGTTGGCAGGCGGGCATTCCCTCCAATGGCCATTGGAGCAACTAAATGACCTCCATTTGTCTAAATATACATAGGGATTAAGGAGAAAGCGCAGGTAACGTTTTTCTTTTCTTTGGTTTTTACTATATATTGGGGCTGATGTGTGTTGTAGTCCTTGCTGCTTAAGCGCAGGACTTCTCTTTTTGTATTTGTATTTACTTTGTATCACACAGCCTGGTTACAATGCTGCTACCCATCCCATGTGTTCCCTATTAAGGGTTAATAAGTATAGGGGTGTATATAAAAAATACCCCTTTCTGTCTCATTAGAGATATCTTTGCCAGAAGCTCAAGGAAGCAGGCTGAAGGGTCAGTGTTAGGACCCGCTTAGGGGGGTCTGCCTTGACGTTGGCAGGCGGGCATTCCCTCCAATGGTCATTGGAGCAACTAAATGACCTCCATTTGTCTAAATATACATAGGGATTAAAGAGAAAGCGCAGGTAACGTTTTTCTTTTCTTTGGTTTTTACTATATATTGGGGCTGATGTGTGTTGTAGTCCTTGCTGCTGGCCCAGTAGTAATGGGACTAAGCGCAGGACTTCTCTTTTTGTATTTGTATTTACTTTGTATCACACAGCCTGGTTACAATGCTGCTACCCATCCCATGTGTTCCCTATTAAGGGTTAATAAGTATAGGGGTGTATATAAAAAATACCCCTTTCTGTCTCATTAGAGATATCTTTGCCAGAAGCTCAAGGAAGCAGGCTGAAGGGTCAGTGTTAGGACCCGCTTAGGGGGGTCTGCCTTGACGTTGGCAGGTGGGCATTCCCTCCAATGGCCATTGGAGCAACTAAATGACCTCCATTTGTCTAAATATACATAGGGATTAAGGAGAAAGCGCAGGTAACGTTTTTCTTTTCTTTGGTTTTTACTATATATTGGGGCTGATGTGTGTTGTAGTCCTTGCTGCTTAAGCGCAGGACTTCTCTTTTTGTATTTGTATTTACTTTGTATCACACAGCCTGGTTACAATGCTGCTACCCATCCCATGTGTTCCCTATTAAGGGTTAATAAGTATAGGGGTGTATATAAAAAATACCCCTTTCTGTCTCATTAGAGATATCTTTGCCAGAAGCTCAAGGAAGCAGTCTGAAGGGTCAGTGTTAGGACCCGCTTAGGGGGGTCTGCCTTGACGTTGGCAGGCGGGCATTCCCTCCAATGGCCATTGGAGCAACTAAATGACCTCCATTTGTCTAAATATACATAGGGATTAAGGAGAAAGCGCAGGTAACGTTTTTCTTTTCTATGGTTTTTACTATATATTGGGGCTGATGTGTGTTGTAGTCCTTGCTGCTTAAGCGCAGGACTTCTCTTTTTGTATTAGCATGAGAATTATGCTGACTGTTATTTACATCAATTATTTAGGTAAATGAGAAAAATATCATTTGCATAATAATTTGAAACAGGGTGTATATATTTCAACATTGCAAATGGACAAACAGGGACACTTTTATTTTAGGGTGTGAGTGAGGGTATGGCCAGTGGTGGGACTGTTCTCAGAAATTATAGGTGATTACTAATAACAATTTATACAACTACAATGTAATTTAGAATAAGAACAATATATCTTATTTATACAGAGTGATTTCTAAACACATTTATTGTATTTTGAAGACACATTACTACTGGTATTATTGCTCTGGAGCTCTGTTGTACACTCAAACAAACTAAGAATATGGGGCTCCTAGAAAAGAAGGACATTAGGATAGAAAAGAGAGAGGGATTTGGGTCCAAAATAGGGACTGCCCCTCCTAAATAGGGACACTTGGGAGGTATGCAATAATGTATGTAGCAAATGTAAGGTTATTCATTAAACTGTGAGTTCTAAGTGAATTTAAAATTTAGGGCCATAACAGCTGAGTTGGAAATGGTCTCTAAGCCAGCTATGCTTTCATTGCTGCTACTCTGGTCTACATTTTGAAATTTACTTTGAATTCTCACTTCTTTTTTAACCCTGACAATCCTTGCCTTAACGGAGAAAACATTGTGATAGTTAGGCTAAATTAGGGGTAGTCAACCTTTTAATACCTACCGCCAACTTTTATATCTTTGTTAATGGTAAAAAAAAATTAGAAAGGAGGGTTTTTGCTTTTTTTAAAATATGTACTAAAATGTATATTTGTTTTCTTTTTTTTCTATTCTACTTTTGTTTCTATGTGTGTCTGCGAGGTGCTGTGTGTGTGAAGGCTGCTTTGTGTGTGTTTGTGTGTGAAGGGTGTAGTGTGTGTGTGAGGGATCCAGTGTGTGTGACAGGTACAATGTGTGGGAGGGGGCAGTCTGTGTGTGTGAGGGGTGGAGTGTGTGTGTGGAGTGTGTGCGGGGGGAGTGTGTGGTGTGTGTGTGTGTGTAAGGGGGACAGTGTATGTGAGGGTGCAGTGTGTGTGTGTGAAGGGTGCATAGGGTCTATGCTGTGTGTAGGTGAGTGAGATGTGAAAATATATCTTAATGTCTCCTCCTCCCTTCTTCTTACCTTTTACCAGTGAGGGGGAACATCACGCTGCAAGCCCTGGTGGTCCAGTGGTGGCATGTTCACTTTAGCCTGAAGCTCCTCCTGCTGCAGGCTAACTCTCCTTCTGTGAGCACAGCACTGTGTCATAGCATTGCCATGGTAACGGGCAGCAATGCTCTAAACAGCCTACTCGCGGGAGGAACACAGAGCTTCCTAGGCCTTTCACTCGCTTTGCTGGAACTAAGGGCCAGCGGGCCGATCACTAGCCCAGGAGAGTTTCCAGCAAGGCTGGCTCTGCATGGGCTGCCAGGGGAGATGAAAGGATCTCCCCTGCCAGCCTTGTTCCACGGCCATCGAGACCCAGCGGGTGTTTTCTGCAGAACCCACCACCGCCCACCTGAAATCCCAAACTGCCCACTAGTGAGCTATAGGGACCAGATTGACTACCCGTGGACTAATTTAATCCTTTCTGACTTTTCTGCTTACTCTGGAACATTTATTGCGGATTTTAATTTAGGCCAAGTGTTCTGCAGAGAGTTTACACTGCCCAAATATATTAATGATTAACTCAAAAACATTATAGACTAATCTTGCTGCTTTAAATTTACATGAGCCACTGTAAACTAAGGAGGCCGTTGGAGTAACAAAAGAGCCGGTCATAAGTTTAGGCTGAGTTCACATCCATTACTTTTTACATGAAGAGGAAAATGTCAGAAAATATTGCAGAAAAGCTGCTGCTGTTGGAATTTCAGTTTTCATTTATTTAAAAATTACTAAAGCATTTCCTGGGGTAGTATTACTGGGTACTACCACCTCCAACTATCCAAGATGGACAGTGGGTAAGCAAGCAGGAATTTTATATATATTAGCCAGAATGTATCTCATGATATTGTGTTTGCAACAGCATCATGGGAACACAGTAATTTGCATCACATGCCAGGATGAGCCTTATAGTCCAAATAAAATGGATATAAAAGTGTAAAGTAAATATACTTGAGGAAACAAATACAATTCCATGCCTTTTTTCAATTTTCTTTTAAGAGGTGCACAAATACGAAAGATGACAGTCCCCAAAATAAACAGTAGTACAAAAGTAAAATACAATGATATCCTACATAGCAAGAAGTTAAGGCTCATGAATGTGAGCTATACAACATCACTTTATTCTTCAACCAACCATTTATTTTTTTGCAACTCTGCCCTATGTAACTATGACAGACTTTGACACAGAATCCAAGGTCAGAGTACAGTACATAATACTACAAAAGCCCATAGAGACCATATATTTTTAATATTTTTCTGACTTGTTATGTCAAGAAAACAACTTGTTTTTTTGAAAAACAAACACAAAAAAACTTGTTTTCTAGGCTATTGTAGACTGTAATAATAATTCCAAAATAAACAGGGTTTTATTACTAAAGTAAGAAATCCCTACAAAGCCTTGCCCCTCACTGCAGTACATCTATTGGGACAACTCAGCCACCTCTTTCACTGATCAACAAAAAGTCCACAACTGCCTAGTTAAAAATACCACCATTGGCTTGTCATAACTCAGTTCCTGGCCTCCACATTTCTTTCCGTTCTGCATTTTTCTGTATCATTATAGCTATTTCTCCTCTACTGTCTGCAAACTGATGAGTGTGAGTCCATTTAATTCAGTGTGGGTGTCTGGAAAAATGATAATTACAATCAAATGAAAAAAGTGGCTCAAACTCCATGTTACTTGCCTTTCACGACATTTACTCATAATTCCTGGAGGTTATGCAAATTTATAAGTTGTGTCCTGCAGGAAAAGGAAGGTTTGAACTAGCAAAACATTGAATCTGTGCTCTCTATACTGCAAGTGTGCTAATTTAAACCGAATCATTGATATTACGCAGCAGTACAAAACAAACAAGCAAAATAAAACAAGCAATGCAACATTAAACAGAAGAAGTAATTTATGAGCAGCTACTGGTATAAAACACTTTAATATTTATATAGAATATTGCATTACACCCATATATGGTGGACATGTCCAACCATTGAAAAATTCTGGGAACACATCACAAAACTGATCCACACCATCACTGCAGTCCATATCCCACTTGACCCAAAACTCATACTATTCTACCTATTCCACATACCGCTACCTAAACACATGTCAATGTTGCTTGTGCACCTCCTGACCTCCTGACCTCTTTCTGATTCCACTAAACTGGAAAAAATCTGCTGCGCCCACTGTCCGGGAATGGATTCACAAAGTTGATTCCATCGGAGTCATGGAAGAACTGGGATTCTCCACCTCTCACAAATACTCCCTATACAGGAGGATTTGGGACCCGTGTATAGAATTCTTGCAGAGATGAGCCAAGTCCTAGTGCCCCCTCTCCCCCATCCCCGCCCCACACACACCCTTTTGTCTTCTCACCTGTCAGGGTTTCTTTGCTGTTTTAAACAGCAACCCTTTCTGTTTCAGTGATTGAGTTTTCAGCTGCAATTACTATGAGCTCCTTCTGCTTGTTGCCACAGTTACTCACCTGTGAGTAGTAATCAACCCTGCTGCTAATCAGTTCTGCCTTTTTAAGCAGCTAAGCCCAGAACCTCCTTGCCCTTGCGTGGTTTCCTGTTTCCCAGAAGTCTCCTTGTTCCTGTGTTTCTTGTTTGTTCCTGGTTCCTGACTCCGGCCTTGTTCCTGACTCCGCTGCTCTCCGTGCTCCTGATCCCTGGCTTGTCTGACTACCCGCTCTGGTGACTGACCCCTGCTTGATTCCTGGACTTTGCTTTTGTTATTTATTTGTTATTTATCAATAAAGGTGTGTTTGCATCTAGTTCCGTCTCTGTCTGGTTCCTGGTCCCTGACATTACGCAAGGGCCATGAATACAGATGGTACAGGCAAGACACCTATACCTAACCTATTTACCCGGTGGGACCAGCAGAACCACCATTTGGACCAGTATGCCCATCTGGATCCAGTACCCGGCCAGCCTGCGATTGCAGCCGCCTCTGCCTCACTTCCTGTTCTAGCACCGGTTGTAGCCTCCAAACCTGTAGCGGCTAGAGAAATGACTGGGTCTGTCCCGCTCCCTCAGTATTTTGGGGGCAACCCAGCTCATTGCAGAGAATTTAGAAATCAGGTTAAAGGATACCTTGAAATCCTGCCCCAGGCATTTCCTACAGACAGTGACAAAGTTCACTTCATGATTTCTTTGCTGTCTGAAAAGGCCCTAGCTTGGGCAAAACCTCTCTGGGAGGCAGAGAAGCCTATTATTTACAATTACCCTGAATTTGTTGCATCCTTCAAAAGGGTTTTTGATATTCCAGCTCGCTCCACCCCTACTGCCGAACTACTCATGTCTAATGCTCAGGGCACAAAAACTATTGTCGAGTATGCCAGTGAATTCCGTACCATGGCAGCAGAAGGTGGCTGGAACAACGAGACTCTCGTGGCTGCCTTTGCACAGGGTCTCTCCGATGTGTTTAAAAATGAGATTGCGGGGGGGCGGGGCCTGACCACCTAACTGAACGGTCGCATTCACCAACAGCTCCTGCATTACTCGAACTTTAAGCCTCTAAAAAGCAATTTCCACACCCGAGCGACGACCAACAGCCGTGGTCCGATGCACAGGGGTGCACTAGCAGAGAGGAGAGGCTTGCAACTCGTTGTTTTAGTCTCTCGAAGACGATCCAGTTGTCCCTACGGGATGAGGCCTACTCAGGGGTGAGCGGGGTGGACGGCCGCCGCCCCGCTATCCTGCCCGACGGAGTCACGCTGGACCCCCATGGATGGGCCGGCGGGGGTTATCCCGGCCCACATCCTGCAACCCGTACCACACCAGATACCGCACTACCCAAACACCGCGGCTCCACCAAAATGGCGGCAAAAGCGGACACCCCAGCCTGCAACGAACAGCACGCCACTTACCCCCACTCGAAGACTAAGGCTCTGGCACACACAGGGCAGTTATCAAGTAACTGCACAAAGCAGCCTGTCGGGTGGAATCCTCATGGCACACTACTCCGGTGCTCGCCAGCTCACAACCGCGGCGATGCCCGAGCCCATGTGAGGAGAAGCACACAAGAGGACAGCCGACCGACAGAAACGGCACAGAACCAGACCACCCAAGGCATCATGGAGAAGCCCCTACGCAGGCTCATCCAGTCGACAGGAACTAATCCTGCCATCAGCCACAAGGCACACCCGGACTCGGTTGGTGCAAAACAACCGCTTTACAGCACAGCACGGGCCTCAAGACCACCCAGGCAGTCCCGACAAGCCTCACTATGCCTGCTCTATTCCCACACTGAACCCGCGGACCCCTCCGAGCCCCTGAACCTGGCAATGAGACACTCCTGGACGGCAACGCCGAGGCAGCGGGCCGGGAGGACCCTTCAAGTAACGCCCACTGAGACAACAGATCCCAGGGACTATAATAGGTACTCAGGGGAGAATGGATGAACAAGGCATATATCTCGCTACAACGGGACTTCCTTACCATGCTTTAACACACAACACCTGCATTTTACATGCTAGTTACAAGTACAATTGTAGCCCTTAACCTGCTGTTATTTTATTTTACTTTACTGTAATTTCTACAAAGTTTTTGCCTTAGTCCGATCACTTGTCAGCACGAAATAATGCAGCAACACACGCTGGCTCACTCGCTTAACTAAAGAACGCGCTACTACCGAGCTAAGCTTCACAGCATACCTCTCTGACAGAAACGCAATGCCATAAAACCTAAGCGTAATTAGTCACGTCATACACGCACATAGCATAGCATAGGTATTAAAACACTGATGGCCTTGCAATGGGAGCCTTTCGCCAACCAACAATTTATCTCCTTCGGAGTGTCTGCCTCCGTGTTTTTCAAAAACGAGAATGTCATGTGGGGGTAGGGTGGCCATTTTGACATCCCGACTCAAGTCCCACACCAATGGTATAGATGTGGCTAATCTAACTACTTACACACACAAGCATAAGGGCGTATTTGGTATGATAGACTCAATACACTAAACGTGACCTGTCATATTAATCGTACCTCTTAAAGATTAAGCATATTTGCAACTCTAACATGCATATTTAGCTTAAATACTGCACGGTGACCGAAGCAAATGTCTCTTATTGATAATATGCCATAGCCTTGTCTACCTAGTCTTCAATTTAAAATATAGGCATACGCATTATCACACCTAAGACCAATTTGTTATATCTTGTTTAGCTATGAACACCAGACCTGTATATGAAGCCTATCTTTACTACTTTTATTACTTTTGTTTCTCAACCAAGCTTGTATAACTCTGTTTACATGATTGTCTCATATAAAAAAAAAAAAACCATGGCAATCTTTCTTTGAGGTGCATTGCACACCATCTTGATGTTGTTACTTCATGTTATCCCACAATGCCTCCTCTTTCTCTTCTGTACCCCATGACGCATATGCCATAATAAAAGAAAGATTTACAAATAAAAATGAGATTGCAGCCAGAGAATTACCTAAAGATCTCGAGGAACTGATATCATTTGTCACCCTCATTGACATCAGACTCCGAGAGAGATCCTCATCCAGGGAGCGCCTGCGGAGGCCTCTTGTAGATTTGGCACCGAGCTTTTCTTGCCCACCCTCACCTCCCTCACCTCCCATGCCTCCTGGTCCTGAGTCCTCTGTCTGTGTGGAGCCAAGGCAGTTAGGCTTCTCACGCCTCTCGGTCGAGGAGAGAGCCTTTAGGAGGAGGGAGGGTCTGTGCCTATACTGCGGACACCACGGTCACGTGTTAAAGTTTTGCCCGATTCGTCCGGCAAAGGGCCCGCACTCAAGATACTGTCAGGGGCAGATCTTGGGTGGTCTTTCTGCAGACCCAGAGATATGTGTGCGCAAACCCTTGGTGCCTATTATCCTCTCCTGGCCTGATTCATGCATTAAAACCTGGGCATTTCTTGATTCTGGGGCCGCAGGCTTGTTTATAGATTGTGCATTTGCATCAAAGTACTCTATACCCTTACAGTCTCGCAACTTTCCACTAGCCTTTGAAGCCATCGATGGCAGACCAATACAGCCAACCCACGTGACCCAAGAAACATCATGAGACGATCCAATTCCAGGTCATTTCCTCTCCATATTACCAGGTTGTTTTGGGATACCCATGGTTACAGAAGCATAACCCCACAATTGTTTGGCGCAAAGCTGAGATATTATCATGGTCCCAGCAATGCACATTTTCCTGTCTCCAGAAACCGGTCAAAGTTTTGGGCGCATGTTCTGCCTCTTCCTTAAACGCTGAGTACCAAGAATTCCAAGATGTATTCGACAAAGGTCAAGCCAGCGTTCTGCCACCATACCGTCCGTATGACTGTGGTATCGAACTCCAACCTGGTGCCAATCCTCCCCGTGGCCGGATTTACCCACTGTCTGTAGCAGAGAATCGAGCCATGGAGGAGTATGTAACCGATGCACTGTCTAAAGGTTTTATTCGGAAGTCATCTTCTCCTGCCGGGGCCGGCTTTTTCTTTGTAAAAAAAAAAGATGGCGAGTTGAGACCCTGTATCGACTATAGGGGTCTCAATCGCATTACTATTAAGAATGCTTACCCCATTCCATTAATCACGGAGTTATTTGACCGCCTCAAGGGAGCAACAGTCTTCACCAAACTTGATCTGAGAGGGGCATATAATCTCGTCCGGATAAAAGAGGACCACGAATGGAAAATCGCATTTAACACCAGGAGCGGCCATTACAAATACCTAGTAATGCCCTTTGGTCTTTGCAATGCTCCGGCGGTTTTCCAAGAATTTATAAATGACGTCCTGCGAGATATGCTGCAGCAATGTGTGGTGGTTTATCTTGATGATATTCTTATCCATTCCACATCTCTCGAGAACCATCACGCAGACGTTTCTCGTGTTCTACAGAGACTTAGAGAAAATAATCTGTTCTGCAAATTGGAAAAATGTGAGTTTAACTGCAAACAGGTCACATTCTTGGGATATGTTATCTCAGATGCTGGATTCTCTATGGATCCTGAGAAACTTTCGGCTGTACTAAAATGGCCTCGACCTACGGGTCTTCGCTCTATACAACGTTTTCTGGGCTTCGCCAATTATTACCGGAAGTTCATACGCAACTTTTCTTCCTTGGTTAAACCTCTCACGGACATGACCAGGAGAGATGCTGATCCACAGCATTGGTCACAAGAAGCCATTACTGCCTTTGAGTCTCTCAAAGTCGCCTTTGCTGCTGCTCCTATACTGGCACACCCTAACCCTGCCTTACCATTCATTCTTGAAGTCGATGCGTCTGAGACAGGAGTAGGCGCCCTCCTGTCTCAACGTCCTAAACCTGAGAGCTCCAGGCATCCGTGCGGGTATTTCTCGAGGAAATTGAACCCGGCGGAATGCAATTACCAGATTGGTGATAGAGAACTTCTAGCCATAATTTTGGCTCTCAAAGAATGGAGGCACCTTCTTGAGGGTACTTCAATGCCAATCCTCATCCTCACAGACCACAAGAATCTTACATATCTTTCCGAAGCTAAGCGGCTTTCCCCCCGGCAAGCTAGATGGGCTCTCTTCGTATCAAGATTCAATTATGTGGTTTCTTACTTGCCCGGTACTAAAAACATTCGGGCTGATGCCCTGTCTCGACACTTCTCCCCTCCATCTAGACCCTCCGGACCATATACTGGCAACCATCCGTACTAACCTCACCTCACCCCTAGGCGAGGAGATTCTGGCTGCACAAAGTAATGCTCCTCCAGAGAAACCTAATGGCCATTGTTTTGTACCTATTAACCTCCGTACGAAACTATTGAGTACATACCACGACCCCAAAGCAGCTGGACATCCAGGCAAAAACCAGTTAATATGGTCCGTCTCCCGGCAATTTTGGTGGCCTAGTCTCCGTTCGGATGTCACCGCTTTTGTAGCTGCCTGTCTTGTGTGCGCTCAAAATAAAACCCCACGACGCCCTCCAGTGGGTCTCCTGCAAACCATACCTAATGGTGAACGACCCTGGACCCACTTGTCCATGGATTTTATCGTAGATCTTCCGGTCTCCCGTGGCAATACAGTCGTTCTCATGGTTGTTGACCGATTCTCGAAGATGTCGCATTGCATTCCCTTGAAAAAACTACCAACTTCCCAGGAACTTGCAACAATTTTTGCTCAGGAGGTCTTTCGTTTGCATGGGTTACCCAAAGTGATAGTCTCAGATAGGGGTAGCCAGTTCGTGTCCAGATTTTGGAGAGCTTTTTGTACGCAAATGGGAATTCAGCTTTCCTTCTCCTCGGCCTACCACCCGCAATCCAATGGTGCAGCGGAACGAGCTAACCAAACACTGGAACTGGAGTTTCTGCGTTGCTACATTTCTGACCACCAGAACAACTGGTCTGATCTGCTACCCTGGGCGGAGTTTGCCCACAATAGTGCGATTAATGCCTCCTCCCGGCTATCCCCATTCTTGGCAAACTATGGGTTTCAACCGTCCATGTTGCCTGATCCGTTCTTGCCACAGGGGATACCGGCGTTGGAGGAACATCTCAGGGAACTCCGTTCCACTTGGGTGCAGGTTCAGAATTCTTTGCAACGCGCAATGCAGAACTACAAACTCCAGGCCGACCGACCGCAGATGCCTTCCTGCACCTACCTATCAGGTCGGAGAGAGGGTCTGGCTGTCTTCCCGTAACCTACGCCTCCGTGTTCCCTCACAAAAACTGGCACCCCGATACGTTGGGCCATTTCGTATACTTCGAAGGGTTAACCCTGTAGCTTACGCACTTGACCTTCCTGCTAACATGCGCATCTCAAATGTTTTCCATGTTTCCCTCTTGAAACCGTTGGTTTGTAATCGCTACACCGCCTCAGTGCCACGTCCACGTCCTGTTCTGATTGACAATCATGAGGAATATGAAATACGCAGCATCATTGACTCACGGGTCTTCAGAGGACAGATCCAATACTTGGTGCACTGGAAAGGATACGGTCCAGAGGAACGCTCCTGGGTTCCAGCCTCTGATGTCCATGCACCATCCCTCCTTCGTTCCCATCACGCCCGTTTCCCCATGAAGCCCGGACCCACCAGCAGAGATGTGGGGAGTCGTTGAGGGGGAGGTACTGTCAGGGTTTCTTTGCTGTTTTAAACAGCAACTCTTTCTGTTTCAGTGATTGAGTTTTCAGCTGCAATTACTATGAGCTCCTTCTGTTTGTTGCCACAGTTACTCACCTGTGAGTAGTAATCAACCCTGCTGCTAATCAGTTCTGCCTATTTAAGCAGCTAAGCCCAGAACCTCCTTGCCCTTGCATGGTTTCCTGTTTCCCAGAAGTCTCCTTGTTCCTGTGTTTCCGGTTTGTTCCTGGTTCCTGACTCCGGCCTTGTTCCTGACTCCGCTGCTCTCCGTGCTCCTGATCCCTGGCTTGTCTGACTACCCGCTCTGGTGACTGACCCCTGCTTGATTCCTGGACTTTGCTTTTGTTATTTATTTGTTATTTATCAATAAAGGTGTGTTTGCATCTAGTTCCGTCTCTGTCTGGTTCCTGGTCCCTGACATCACCTTGCTCCACTCCTAAGTACCTCTCACTCATTCTCTGCCTTTACCCCACATATCCTGATCCCCCATAACCTTGGGAGATAGCAGAGGGCCAGAGAAACGTCATGTCCCATGGGAGATGGGCTGGGAAGAAATAGGAGCGGTAGGAAGTATCGCCTTCCTGTTGAAGACCTGACGGGGCACGTGAAGTGACGTGTTATTAAGATTCGTATTCTGTTATACTCCCTAGAGGTTTTAGTATATTTTACTTTTATATTTCATAACACCCTCATTTGAGACAAGCGAAAGAGCTAACTCGCATATGATTAAGCGGTCTCACCCTATTATCACGTGTTACACGATAATACGCCCACTATACACTTAGTTGTATCTGGATCTGACGTACAAG
Organism: Pelobates fuscus; assembly: GCF_036172605.1. NCBI lineage: Eukaryota > Metazoa > Chordata > Amphibia > Anura > Pelobatidae > Pelobates > Pelobates fuscus. The sequence goes on from NC_086322.1 coordinate 79,249,574, forward strand.
TACCTCCATTTTGATTGTACCAAGACAGAACACACATACACGAATGGAGTGTACCTCTAAATGTTAACTAGAACCCTTTTTGTTTTATTGTGTATTTCTCCATGCTGAACATTATTTCTATGTATTTATTCATACTCTGTTAATCTAACCATGTTTTGATCCATGACGTATTTGAGAAGACGTATTTTTCTCATGTACCTGCATCAACATACTTCAATAAAGCTTTTTCAAAACAAAAAAAAAGGTCTAAACAGTGACTCTGGATAAATATTCCCTTAGATAAGAGAATGAAAAGTACTACACAAATGTTAAACTCAAGCAGTAGTGGTTATGGTGCCTGGATAATTCCCTTAAGCTGTGTTTCCTGTTTTACTACTTCCGTTCACATATGTTAATAAAAGAAACATAAAATTTAGTCTTCATCAGTCTTTTTCATGGCAGTTTTCTATTTCACCAAGGTTTGGAGACATGTTTTGGTTTGTAATTGCAATCTTTTTGTTGTTGTGAAAGACACATCCAGATAAAATAACTACAACAAGCAGTTCAAGAGCTGCAGCAGCAGAATTTTCTTAATGAACAAAGATTTGTCACGCAAGACGACTAACACCGCCAGAAAAACCTGAAAGTCGGGGGGGTCACCGAGAGCATCCCAGAGGCTGAACTGCCACACTTCACCAGGCTGCTCCTCACAGCATTGCTAACCCCAAAACGGCCATGCGGTCACACTAGACGGAATATTCCACGTACAGAGACCAGCCAAGGCGCCACCTTTTGCTCCTGGGGACTTGGTGATACAGTTGCAGAGCCATAGAGACAAAGCCGCAGTCTTAGCAGCCACCAGAGGTCAGCCAACATACCTGAAGAGATGGCCCTGACATTCTATGCAGATCTCTCCAAGGAAACATTGGCGTGGAGAAGGTCCCTGCGACAATTTACCTCCCTCCTGCGAGCGCAACACATCCGGTACCGCTAGGGCCCAGCTCACACTCTGCTTGTCACCAAAGGAGATACAACGCATGCTATACACGACATGCAGGAGGCCGCAAAGGTTCTGAGACAGCTGGACCTCCCTCCAGACTCACTTGGTCGATCCATACCATCAGTGAAGCCCATACGCTCCCCCAGCTGGGACCCAGTAAACGCTCCAGAATTCATGCCTTGACGGCCAACTGCAGACTCATATGCCACAGTAACGACCTGAACCAAGGCTGGATTACACAGACAGTGTGCCGACACTCTCTCCCACTACACAAAGTTTATTTTATAAGTGTCGTCTAAATGTTGAGACTTTGCTTTAAATATCTTTACATTAGACCACAACCACTCACAAGTAGGCCTCGGGCATTTGCTCAGACCTACCCGACTGCCCACTGACCATTACGCTCCCCCCCGCCCCCGCTTCTGTACCTCAGAGTAATTCAGGCGCATAACATAGTATGACAGCGTAGGTTAGCAAGGGGAACACAAACACCCCCTCTCGTCTCTCCATTCAGAGTGTGTGCGACCGCCATACCTAGGCTAGCTCACCTCCCTACGGTATAGCCAATTAACAGTTATTATTCTTTTATGTTTCATCAGTTAAATCTTTCTTTTGTTGAATCTTGGAACATGCATATTACAGCCTATGTGACCCTAGTGAAGCATCAAACCCTTAGGCCGACGTAACTGATCACAATCACCTTCACTAATTCTCTATTTATTATAAAATGTGCAATGATACCCATGCCAAGCTGTTTTACTATGTTTACGGAAGCTCTGACAACTGCTATTGTGACATTGTGAGCCAATTTGTAAAGAACTACCTATGCACGAATAAATAAAGATTTTTTTTTTTTTGTAAAGACCACAAAAGGCTTCAAATTCCACTAACACTACCTAGTGATATAAACAATAATTAAAAAGTAGGTACATACAAATAATTATTTTTTTTTATTCACTTTTTTTGTCAGTAGGGGTCAGTGTCTTCCTACATAATCAGAGTAAATTATCTACTGCCAGAGTCAGTGCCACAATCTACTGCAGTATTAAACTAATAATCTGTTCAATACTGAATCTTTGAATAGTGAAAGAAATTCCCTCTGCTAATTCAGCGGTTGTTTAATTCAAGCAGGATCAGACTGGGAATAAAAAGTCCTTACATTTCTAATGCATTGTGTCTGTAAGGCACACAGTTGGTCAGAAAACAATAAAAAATAGAAAGAAAAAAAAATCAATATACATAATTTTAAAAATAGGTCATTAAGTTTTATTAAATATAGTAAGCATTTATAAAATAACAAATTTTACTTTAATTTTATGACAATTGTCCTTAACCCCTTAAGAACCAAACTTCTGGAATAAAAGGGAATCATGACATGTCACACATGTCATGTGTCCTTAAGGGGTTAAAGCTCATTTAAGTATTTATGGGGGTAGGAGTGTATGCTGCTTGACATTGGCAACCGATCAATGGACGAACAATGAGAGAACTAGTACGTCCAGTACTACTGCAAAACAGTTAAGATAAGAAGGCACCCGGACACACCTGTCCTCATAAAACTTAAATGTGTATGTCATGCTCTGTGTTCTGTGTTGTTTGTGTATACCTGCATGGTGGTATATATCTGTCTCAATCAGGAATGCCCAAAAGGTATTTCCCCAGATGGTTTTAAACTACAACTTCCATGATACTTTGTTATTCTAAAGCCATGCAAAGCATCATGGGAGTTGTAGTTCTACAGCATCTGGAGATCTGCCATTTGGGCAACCCTGGTCTAAATAACGTATGTCAAACATATGTCTTCAAATTATGCATCATGCGGTTACAAAGAGTCAATCTATACATATGCATATGTAAACTTTAACACTCTTGCATCTCTCTTTCAACACATAGCTTATCGTAGAAATTATGTTATGAGGAGTCTGTAAAACCTGGATTTCATGGCACCCAAAGCCCACTCCCTCTGCTTTGGTGTGATAATCAGCTGTTATTTTCTCATAATCCATACAAAATTTGGGCTCTGTTCAAATGCATTTTTTGCTCACTCATGGTCATGAGTGTTCGGGTATAGTGTGGCTCTTTCCGATCTCCTTCATACCTACTATAGTCTTGCACCCACAGTCTATCATTGCATAGCATGTGCTTAGCATGTGTTCACACTGTCCAAATTTTGTATGGATAATGAGAAGGTAAAATGTCCTTATGTTAGAGTTAATGGGTTGGCCTTGGGTGGTTATAGAGTTTTGAGTGGTTCTAGGAGGGTTTATCATCCTTTAGAGTTGGGTGCCTTTGAGTGGCGAGGCAACAAGCACAACCTCAACCGCAACATCAAGGCGATTTTATATTTTCTGTTCCGGTATAATTTTCACATAAGGGTTAGGACGTGACACATTTAGGCTAGGTTTGGCCATGATGGATACCTCTAGAGTTTTTATATTAAAATTTTGACCTTATAATTTAGATACCTGCCAAGAAGAGTAGACTTCCTAAGAGAGCAGGTAGGGACTCTGTTCACAAATTATTTGCACTGCTGTCCGACAAACAGACACTCTAGAGCACACACGATTATATCTTTTTGCACCTCACCCATTATGACTCTGGAATTGCATGTTTTTTGTTCTGCGGTTGAAAACTTTTAACTATTAATTAATTTTTATTGTTTATAATTTATAAAACAAAAATGGTGCTGTGATAGATATGCATGTCTAAATCCTGAAAGCTGGTAACTTCACCCAACATTGTCTATACTCCTCTCTGATCCTATGGGAATGCTTAATGACATGTTATTTCTGGAATATTTATACCAATGTTACCTACTTTATGTATCATGCATCTCCTGCTAGGAGGTTATAAAGGGAATCATGGGTCTTTGGGGATGCTGGAATGGAATAAGACAAAAGAACATGGAAGCTAAATGGATAAAGAGAGAAAGTAAGAAATTATATCAAAGAAGAAAGTATTGTGAATGTAGTTAGAGCATAAAACTGTAAAACAGAGGGGGCGAGCCTGACGGCCATGCTGTCACATGTAGCCAGAAAACTGAGACTAATTGTGCAAAGACTGCTGGTGCTGCTGTGGAGTCCAAGAACAGGATGTTTTGAGCCTCTGTGGACAATCCAAAGTCTTTGAGACTGTAGCCTACTTGGGTGGGGAGTGAAGTGTACCCCCGAATGACGTGGTCTCTCTCAACCAACTTCAACACACTGGCTCCACCTATTGCCTGTCCCCTTACCCCCCTCCCTTTGGACCAGGGTTATCCCAGACCCAGATATTGAGAGTTCCCAAGATTTGATCTTAAAATGGCTCTCAACAATAGACCAACAATACTGTTTAAACTGCAGGACTCGTTTAGGAAGGCATTTGACATCACATGCTCCTATTTCTGGGTCATGCTGATAAAACACAAAGCTGCCAGAATTGAGTCACCCCAGCAGGTGGTGGAGGGCTTTCGACCACTTACGACACTATACTCTGTACTGGAGAATGACTCCAGCAGTCACTAACCTAGGCCTCGAGGAGAACATCTCCACATTGCAGCCCAAAACCCAGGAGGACGACGCATCAACAATAAATACCCTGTGTGGTCCTCTCCAGGGACACCAAAGATTTTGGCTCTCAGAAGAGCAGTGACCTGGGGATGATGGAGCAGAACATTCAAGTAATCGTCTCTATCGTGGGACTTTACTATTATTACATGTATAAATGCTGGAGGTTGGAGTGGGCTGAAGGGCCAAAATATGGGGCTGGAACACAGACAAGCGTTCTACTGCCTTCTACTACTAGATCTAGTCCTCCAGCAACTTCACCAGTATCTCTTATATCGTGTGATGCTTCAGTGGCTTTTCTTTTATATTACTTTTTTGCCCCCCGTTTTCCTTTTACATTAGGTATTTATTAAGCTTTATTTAATAGTTTGCCCCTACACTATTAACATACATGGGTTATGAACCTCACTCATCCTGTCTTATGTATTTAAAAAAACTTTTTTTACTTGTAATGGCTTGGGAAGATTCAGTTATTTTAAGTTTGTGCACTCATGGTATTGCATGTTGGTATTGTCTGAGATAACACTTTAATATTCCAACAATGTGTATTAATCCTTTATTTTATATTACCATTCGGATTACTCAAATGTTTTGGTCTAATATTTCATTTGAAAAATATCAGCAAAATCTTTCTGTGACAAACTCCCCTCTCCAAGTGAGTTTGCCACGAGCTCCTGGAGGAGCCTGCTTGCCAGCCTCCTGCCCACAGACAATGGACCATGCAGGGAAACCTGTAAAAGACTACTGAACTTGACGAAACGTTAGCACTGATTTCATGGAACTGTTTTGGGCATAGGACCATGTGCACGGTCAGTCAAAATTATGACTTCCATGAAAATCCTGAACCCATCTCTGGGTGATTTTTGGATATGTTGGACACCCAGATCGGGGCTATCAGGGGATGTAACTGTTTGTGGGGTTTTATGTATTTTTTTTTTTCAAATTTGTGTTTTTTATTAGCGTTTGGATACTCATAATACAACTTTGCCGTAATATTAAAGTAGTAACATGGTTATAACAATTTCTCAGAATACAACTTTGCCGTAGTATGAAAGTGCTAACAAGGCTATATCAATGATAATCATCTGGATATAACAATAGTAATCATTGCGCTAGGGCTGCAGTATTGGCAATGGTGCAGTGAAGTTAAAGTGGTGACTACGAGTTTATGGGATCATGAGGCAATTTACATTAGCCTAATCTGTATTCTATAAACCATAGCATGAGCATGAACATTGTGGGGCTAGGAGAGTTAGCGTTTGTAGCAGGGGCTCCTTGTTCGGGCTGTCTTGCGCTGCAGTTGGTCAGCTGTGCGGGATCTGAAGGTATGAGTGCTACAGCTATGTATCGAAGCTTATGAGTATCTCTTTAACATTGTCGGTATATACAGGCTCTTCTTCGGACCATGATAGCTAATCCAGATAATCCCTCCTCTGTTCTTGGAGATAATTCGATTAGATTAGTACAGTTCCTGATCCAATTATCTCCCAAGCACAGAGGAGGGATTATCTGGTTATGTATGGGAGTGTTCAGGACCTGAGAGCCAATACAATGGTGTGTTTGTTTCTGCTGTAGTCTACTCTCAGGTCGAGGGGAAGAAAAAAAAATAGTATGTCCCTTTCTCATTCCTATGTTCTCATAGGTTAAAAACATCATAAGGCAATCTTAGCCTATCACCAGGGGAAAGTCCGAGATTTCCACAATGAAGCCACAGAAGCGACACAAGAACATAAAAGATGGCCACCATCTGGACCACCATTCATATACAGCGGAATGCCTTAAGCTAAGACAGCAAAGATTTCCAGGCACTAAAACAACTTAATAGAGATTAAGTTGTTGTGGTTACCAGATCGTTTCTTTAAAGAAAATAGCCAAAACTGTGACTATAGCTTTAGACCAAAAAAGTCAAGCTGTTAGCATAGTTGTCTGGAGAATTTAATATTGAAATTCACTTTGAATTCCCTACGGTTTTCAACGTACAGTCAGGTCCATAAATATTGGGACATCGACACAATTCTAATCTTTTTGGCTCTATACACAAACACAATGGGTTTGAAATGAAACAAACAAGATGTGCTGTAACTGCAGACTTTCAGCTTTAATTTGAGGGTATTTACATCCAAATATATGTGCCTCCCACTTTTCAAGAGACCAAAAGTAATGGGACAATTGGCAGCTCAGCTGTCCCATGGCCAGGTGTGTGTTATTCCCTCATTATCCAATTTACAAGGAGCAGATAAAAGGGCCAGAGTTAATTTCAAGTGTGCTATTTGCATTTGGAATCTGTTGCTGTCAACTGTCAATATGAGATCCAAAGAGCTGTCACTATCAGTGAAGCAAGCCATCATTAGGCTGAAAAAACAAAACAAACCCATCAGAGAGATAGCAAAAACATTAGGTGTGGCCAAATCAACTGCTTGGAACATCCTTAAAAAGAAAGAACGCACCGGTGAGCTCAGCAACACCAAAAGACCCGGAAGACCACAGAAAACAATTGTGGTGGATGACTGAAGAATTCTTTCCCTGGTGAAGAAAACACCCTTCACAACAGTTGGCCAGATCAAGAACACTCTCCAGGAGGTAGGTGTATGTGTGTCAAAGTCAACAATCAAGAGAAGACTTCACCAGAGTGAATACAGAGGGTTCACCACAAGATGTAAACCATTGGTGAGCCTCAAAAACAGGAAGGCCAGATTAGAGTTTGCCAAACAACATCTAAAAAAGCCTTCACTGTTCTGGAACAACATCCTATGGACAGATGAGACCAAGATCAACTTGTACCAGAGTGATGGGAAGAGAAGAGTATGGAGAAGGAAAGGAACTGCTCATGATCCAAAGCATGCCACCTCATCAGTGAAGCGTGGTGGTAGTGTCATGGCGTGGGCATGTATGGCTGCCAATGGAACTAGTTCTCTTGTATTTATTGATGATGTGACTGCTGACAAAAGCAGCAGGATGAATTCTGAAGTGTTTCGGGCAATATTATCTGCTCATATTCAGCCAAATGCTTCAGAACTCATTGGACGACGCTTCACAGTGCAGATGGACAATGACCCAAAGCATACTGCAAAAGCAACCAAAGGGAAAGAAGTGGAATGTTATGCAATGGCCAAGTCAATTACCTGACCTGAATCCGATTGAGCATGCATTTCACTTGATGAAGACAAAACTGAAGGAAAAATGCCCCAAGAACAAGCAGGAACTGAAGACCGTTGCAGTAGAGGCCTGGCAGAGCATCACCAGGGATGAAACCCAGTGTCTGGTGATGTCTATGCGTTCCAGACTTCAGGCTGTAATTGACTGCAAAGGATTTGCAACTATGTATTAAAAAGTGAAAGTTTGAATTATGACTGTTAATCTGTCCCATTACTTTTGGTCCCTTAAAAAGTGGGAGGCACATATACAAACTGTTGTAATTCCTACACCGTTCACCTGATTTGGATGTAAATACCCTCAAATTAAAGCTGAAAGTCTGCAGTTAAAGCACATCTTGTTTGTTTCAAACCCATTGTGTTGGTGTATAGAACCAAAAAGATTAGAATTGTGTCGGTGTCCCAATATTTATGGACCTGACTGTAAATAACCCTGTTAGCATTTTGGGACAATAGCTCCTTAAAGAAAAACAAAGCAAACAACAACACCTTAATGTAATTGGACACTTCATACACCAGACAAAATAGAAAAGAGGTTGCGCCAAATATAAAATCATTTGGCATGTACTAGTAAAATATATATTTATATGTATATAGTATTAAGAGCATAGAATAAAAAAATACCCTAAAATATACAAATATAAAAAAAAAAAGTGATATATATATATATATATATATTGATAATGGAAACAAAAATGTACCACTGGTGAGGTAATGGTAAGCAGCAACAGTCTTTATAAAAGGGAACTGTACAACAGGATATTGTCAGCCAAATATGTGGTCAGGAAATTCTGGTGGGATTTGCTACTTTTGTAACAAAGTATGAACCATCCAACCCTACCAGAGAGAAATAGTAAACAAACAATAGTGCTCTCTGTAAGCTTCTGGTTGGATAATAGTAATGAGTGGAGTATTACTCACAAATTAATGAGCAGGCACATCGCTCTATGGAACAGACTTAGTTGGTACAATCCCCACCTAGGATTTTTTTGTTGGGTCCAGTCGGCAAAACAAAGTAACAGTTGCAGTATATACATTGTAGATGTTCCAGGCCAGCTTATTGTGAAGACAAATAGAGCTCAAAGGCAAAAGAAGAGAGAACAATAGTGCTCTCGATTTCAAATTAAAACAGGAGTTGCAAGAAAAATTGCTCACATTCTGAGGAGCAGACAAACCACTCTTTGATTCAAGCGTAATCGGTACAATCCCCACCAAGGATTCTTTCAGCCAGTCCAATTGCAGAAAGTGTTCTAGATGCCAGGTACAGTGGGGAAAATGGTTTTGTAAAGAAACTTTAAAGGAAATATATAGCACACTAAACTAAGATACAGTGGTATATATTCCTTTATTTAATACAAGTAAAATAGTCCACAAAGCGTTTCGCCATGCAGGGCTTTTGAAAGTAGGCAGTAAACTGTATACCTGTCAAGTAAATATAGTTATAGGCTGACAAACTATTTGGAATTTTGGTGCCACATCATGAGACAATCACTAGTAATATAGTGTGAATTTAAATAGACATGCAAATGTTTGAATGTATTTAAAAACAAAAATGATTAAATTATAAAAATGGCTTAAACGGAATAAATATGCTTGGGTAAATGGAATAAAAAATATTGGGGAAATGGATCACATGACCCCCGATATCGTGAGCTTAGTGCATTATGGGGACTGTAGTCATGAAATCATTGTAGTGAGTGAACTGTGCCAATACTGACCCAGTTTGTGACGCCATAGGTCACGTGGCCTGATATCAGGTGTGAAACCTTGGAGCATTTTGGGGAGAGTAGTTTTTAAAAACATTTCAGAGGGCAAATTGTGCCAAACCAGACACAGTTTGCAACATCTTAGGAAATCAGGGAAAAATTACAAAACAAAAAAAAACAAAAAAACATTAAGATATTGGTCATCGAGACCTGTCACATTACATGGAATGCACCAATAGTGTAAGTAGGGGTTGCATTATAGGGACTATAGTCATAAAATCATTGTAGAAAGTGAACTGCACCCATACAGACACAGTTCGTGACCCATATCCAATATAGTCTATTGTAGTTGTCTTGCAACAAAGCTTTGTATGGAGTCTGTTTTTTGTCAAATCATTTTGAAGAGTTTTGCCTTTCTAGACATAATTAGCAAGGGGTCAATGTCTTGATTACCCTTTAGACTTAACCAAACACGCCTGATGATGCCAAGGATAATGGGTGTTTCTTGGTTTTAACACGGACAGGCTTATTTGCTGAAGTGAGAATTGGTGGGAGTTCAAAGTGAAATTTAAAGGAACATTTTTAGCGTTTGTAATACAAACACTGTTGGTGAAGATTTAGACCTCGTAAGCGGACTTTGAGGGCTGCAGGATTAACTCTGTTCTCTGAATGAACTGCTCCTTGGCAGCACTGTAGTTATGCCAAGACCTGGCATGTAACATCACCCCACCCCTGGCATCAGCACAGACATGCAGGAAGCTGTGCAGTCAGTGCACAAACTGATCCCAGCACCAAATGGGATAATGTACCAAATAAAAATCAAATGTTTGTGTGAATATATGAATGTGTGTGTGTGTGTGTGTGTGTGTGTGTGTGTGTGTGTGTGTGTGTGTGTGTGAGGGAGTATGCATATGACTTACTACAACGTGTCATTTTTATTTAACAAAAATAAAGCCAAAATGGAGAAGCAATGTGGGAAAAACTAAGTACCCCCCGTAACCGCTTCCATAGGAATTAAGAGGCCAAGTAGCAGACAGGTGCTGCTAATCAAATGCCGTTAGTTAATTGATCATTGGAAAGTGTGACTACATCTATAAAAGCCGAAGTTTTAGCAGTTTGCTGGTCTGGAGCATTCAAGTATTTGTTAACACAATGCCAAGGAGAATGAAAACAGCAATGATCTCAGAGAAGCAATTAATGGAAAGGGTTAGAGAGTCATTTCCAGACTATTTAAAGTCCATCATTCTACAGTGAGAAAGATTATTCAAAAGTGGAAAACATTAAAGCAAGTTGCCAATCTTCCCAGAAGTGGATGTCCCAGCAAATTCAACCAACGTCTGACCGTGCAATGCTCAGAGAAATTGGAAGAAAAAAAAAAAAAAAAACAAGCGTTACATCTCAGACTCTACAGGCCTCAGTTAGCATGTTAAATGTAAATGTTCATGATAGTACAATGAGAAAAACACTGAACAAGCATGGTTTCTTTGGGAGGGTTGCCTATTCTCTCTAAAAAGAACATAGGTTTGCAAAGTTGCATCTGAGCAAACCACAAGACGTCTGGAACAATGTCCGTTGGATGGACGAGACCAAAGTAGAGATGTTAGGCCATAATGAACTGCAACACATTTGGCAAAAAACAAACAGCACATCAGCACAAACACCTCATATACCAACTGTCAAGCACAGTGGTGAAGGACTGATTATTTGGGCTTGTTTTGGAGTCACAGGACGTGGAAACCTTGCATTCATTGAATTAACCATGAACTCCTCTCTAAACCAAAGTATTCTAGAGTCAAATGTGAGGCCATCTGTCTGACAGCTCAAGCTTGGCTGATGTTGGGTCAGGCAATAGGACAATGATAGCAAGCACACCAGCAAATCTACAACAGACTGGCTAAAAAAAAAAAAATCAAGGTTCTGCAATGACCAAGTCATAGTCCAGACCACAACCCAATTGGAATGCTGTGAAGGCACCTTAAGAGAGCAGTGCATAAACAAATGTCAGAAAACCTCAATTAACTGAACCAATGTTGTAAATTAGAGTGGGCCAAAATTAATCCACAACGATGTGAGAGATTGATAAAGTCATACGGAAAACGATTACGTCACGTTATTGCTCCTGAAGCTATTGAATCATAAGGTGTAATTAGTTTATCACACGTCTTCTCCATTGTGTATTTACTATTGTTAAATAATTCATGACAAGATGTAATATGTCATGTGTTGTTGAGGTTGTATTTACTTAAATGTAAGACCTACTAAATTATTGTTATTATTAAAACCATAGAACTGACAGAGGGTGTACTCTCTTTTCCCCATAACTATATGGTCATGGGTAAAAGAAAGTACGTTTGCGTGCCCAATGTATGTATATTGAGTAAAGCATTGAAAAGGATTTTACAGTATGTTTTATACAGAATATTAAACCAAATGTTTGCATAACAATTTTAGTGATTAAAAGCAATCTACAGGCTAGATGTGTTCAGAATATATATATGTAGGTGGTAGGTCCAGTTTAATAAGTTGCAAGATTAATAATACCATCTGCAAAAGAACCAAACTCATTTAATAAGAAACAGAACACCATAGAAAATTTAAAAAAAAACAATAATAAACCAAAAATGTATTTTTTTAGCATGCACATACAAATTAAAATAGTAGGTAAATAATACAGAGATAAAAATCTGTATATGAAATTTACAGGCATGTTGCAGTTCTTCAATGTCCACATACCAAGATTGCAATACTCCAATGAGAAGGCTTCGCGCTAAGCTACATTTCTTATCTGATACATACACTCACACACTGTTATAAAGTCCTTAAATGGTGCTGTTCAACGCTATATAAAACACATTTTTAAAAAAAATAGGCCTGTCACAATTAATTCTTTTAACAAAAACAAAAGTACACATTTCATACAATTTACATTAGATAAAAAGTACACATTTTCTGAGAATAGCAGGCGCTGGTTTATGCCAGGAATACAATTGAAGACTATCATTAAAGCATTTTTCAGCAGCAACTCCAATCATCCAAAAATGATCAGAATGGTGTGAGTTTCCTATTTATACTCCGAAAATAAATTGCATTGCTAATCTATTTCACCTTGAACTTTATTAAGAAATAAACCATGTTCCTATCATTTTGAATTAACGTAAATACCACTTGTTATGTAATAATGACATGATGGCAATGTATAAGGCTGTAGAATGTCTCAGTTTTAATATTTTAGTTAGGCATGCTAACTGGAATTCTCACTTCAGTAAATAACCCCCTGTTAGTGTTAGAGATGAGGCATTTCGGCAGCATTCAGGATTAAGGGGTTAACCCTAAACACAGTGGTGGAGCATTTACCTAATTTGCTTGTAATACTTGTGTCTCTGTCTCCAATATAACACACATTAGAAACCTTAAAGGGACACTATAGTCACCAGAACCACTGCGGCTTAAAGGGACAGTATAGTCACCTGAACAACTTAAGCTTAATGAGGTTGTTCAGGTGAGAACTATAGCTCCCTGCAGCCTCACTTAGACACTGTATTTTCTGAAAATACAGTGTTTACATTGAAAGCTAGGAACACCTCCAGTTGCAGTCACTCAGAGTGAACCAGAGGGACTTCTGAGTCGATGGAGGCATAATATGCCTCCATCCACTCAGATCTGCTGTGCACGAGCATCCTGTGATTCAGTATCTACTCCAACTGCATGCAGACACTTAACTTTCCTCATAGAGATTAATTGATTAAATTCAGCTCTATGAGGAGATGCTGATTGGCCAGAGCTGTGTTTAAATCATGCTGGCTCTGCCCCTGATCTGCCTCCTTGTCAGTCTCAGCCAATCCTATGGGGAAGCACTATCACATGTCAGCAGACTGCTTGTTTCTCCTGAGTCTAACAGCATGCAGATTTACAGCTTCTGGCTTGAATACAGTAATATTTTTACTATATTTATGGAGGCATTAGGGGCCCAGGGGGGCTTGATGGTCATGTTAACACTATAGGGTCAGGAATATATGTAGTTGCACTGGTGACTATAATGTCCCTTTAATGTAATGGTCCTGGTGTCTACAGCATGTCCCTGCAGCCTTCGCATTTTAAACACTGCCTTTTCAGAAAAGGCAGTGCTTATACTGCTGGCTAGGTACAACTCTAGTGACAGTCACTGCGACTGCCACTAGAGGAGCTTCTTGTGTACTGGTGATCAGCGTAGTTCCCCATAGAAATGCATCTTTATGAGGACATGCTGACTGGCGCAACTGCGTTTTGCCACGCATGCACAGTTATCTCACAATGCTTTAATATGAGCGGGGCCAACCTCGATGAGACCAGCGCAGCATGGGAGAAAAGGCGAGTAAAATCACCTTTAATCTTCGGAGAGAGGGGGGCCAGGGATCTATTGTTGTGTTCCAGCACTATAGTGCCAGGAACATGTTTGTATTACTGACACAAGTAAGATAAAGGGTAATTTACAAACTGATACAGAATGAGCCATCCAAAAAAAAAAAAAAAAAAGAGTACGAACTAAAACATGTTAGCTATATGCGTGTCTCAGTGACATGAAGATTTACAGCCAGTTACTCATATGTTTTCAAGAATGTGATCATCACAAACAAATGAAAATTACTCACCAAAATGTAAACATGATTATAAAAAAAATAAAAAATAAACGATTATGGATAATGTTTAATCAAGATTAAGGAATTATCAATAACCTGAAGGCAACTAAAATATGTACAATGTAAAATTGAAAAATATACATCTGCAGCTTAAGAGTGAGAGGTGACACCATCACTGTCCCACATGTATGTATTCTCAGAGCAAGAATTGGGTCTGTCTGCTTTATCTACAAGGCACAGAGTGGCAGAAAATGAGCAAGCTCTGCAGAGAAGCAAGTTTCATTACTAGGATTTTCACAACCATGAGTAACTAACAAAAGAGGTTGGAAGACTGGTTGGCTTGAGGGCAGTATAGATGTAAACATTTATTCTGGACAGACAACAAAATGGTGAATAGAATGTGAGGTATAAGAGAGAAAGAAAGAACTCCAAGTAATTAAAGCCATCTCATCTGTGGAAGTAAAGGCTTTGGGCAAAGCAGAGTGAATGGGTAGAGTGTGACCAACTAAAGTGAAGTTTAGTGTACAAGTAGATCTGAGCACTTTCATATTGCATCAATTAAAGTAAAATATGATAAATAAAAAAATAAAAGTTCACATACAACTGATATAGTTTTAAATTGTCATCAAAGCAAAGTGTAATAAACTTTTTAGACGTTCGGGCTATTAGAGTGTGGCTAAGAAAGGCTGTATTACAAGTGTCTGATGCAAACTAGTTATCAGTTCTGCAATCAGTTCCTTCACCTCAAACGATTGCATGTGCTCTACTAAACTGCTTTATTTAAATGACAAATATAACAGAGTGTGGAGTACATTCCAGTCATTTCACATAAACACAGTTTTTATCAAAAAGGCAGCAGCCAGGTAAGAAATTTTAAAAACAAATATTGATCATCGTCATTACAAAATCAAACTAGACTTTAAATTAAGTAACACATAACTGAACCACAAGAAAATGTAGTTACATTCTTTAAAAAAAAAAAAAAAAAAAAAACATTTTATCTATAGGGAAAAAAAACCACTACTAAAATGTACAAATGGCTTAGTTTAGTCTCTTTTTTTTGGTATTGAAATATTGCTTTAAAACGATTTGGATAAGCTGCTTGATAAAGGCAGCACTTGCCATACATACACAAATTCAACACTAAAAAAAAAATGCGGCTTGAATATCTTCTCATAATGCGAAAAATTGGCCCCTCTTTGGAATACCTGCAAAGAAAGTAGACACAGCTTTATTGCAAACATCTCACAGCTTGTATTTATTTTTCACACCATTTGGCATACAATACTCAGAATAATGCATTTAACAACAACTGTATTCCCAATGGGATTGTATGTGCAAGAGAAGAGGGAGGTAAAAATCAGAGAAAACAATGCTGTTTTTTCTTTGGAGAGAACTATTGTATAAACAAGATAACACATCTAACTGCATGTAGTTAGGACGTGTACCCAGGGGCTTAAGGGAGATGTTAAATGAAACAGAGCAGAATAAACCCACACCACTTAATTTCACAGATGGGAAGACTCGGGCAATTTGCTGCCAGAATGTGAAGACGTATAATGTGTGTCAGTGACACTAACCTTGGCAATGCAGATGTTTGAGAATGAAATGTCCCATGTTGGCTGAAGGCTGACTGCTCATCATGGATGAAAAGCTTACAAATATCTGCAGGGGAAAGGTTAGCAGTCACTGATCTAAAGGGAAAAGAATACCTGTGCCACTCTACAGACAAGTCAATGTTGATGGTATAGTTAGCCGATTCACTTTTTGCAATACATAAATAGTGAGCGTTATGCTACTTGGTCTAATTATTCTGAACCACTGGAATAACTGATTTACTCAAAAACATGACAGTCTTTCAGAATTACTTCAGCTGGGCTGATGTCTGCTTGTGAGTAAGTGGCCACGGAGGTGTGAAATGTGTTAAGCCTTCTTTGGAGACCTGCCCGCTGACTGACAACTACACATGTGATGTTCCTGTGTATTCAGATCAAAATAAAAGTATTAAAAAGGAACACTATGTGCACCGTAACAACTTCATCTCAACTAAGTTGTTATGGTACTTGGAGATTCTGTGTAACATCTTACTTTAAGGGGTTTGACCGTTAATAAACTGTTTAATTTCAAAATGTCCCAGACGGTGTCAATCAGGGCCAGACTGGCCCACCAGGACAGTGGGAATATTCCCGGTGGGCCGTCGGCACCTGGGGCCGGGTGGGGAGCTGTGAGCTGTGCTGGCGGCCGCTGGGGGAGCTGTGAGCTGTGCTGGCGGCCGCTGGGGGAGCTGTGAGCTGTGCTGGCGGCCGCTGGGGGAGCTGTGATGTCTCTGCTCTGTTACCCCGCCCTCGCGCCCTACTTAAATGAGTCCGGGTCCCGGTCTCATTAAGCTGCACGCTGGGGAGCAGAGACCGTACAGACAGCTCCCCCCCTGCGGCCGCCATCACAGCACACAGCTCCCCCTGTGGCCGTCAGCATACCCCGCTGTCTGCCCTGTACGACTACCCAGCGGTCGCCCACAGGTAGCAATAATGTGTCTGTCTGTGTGTGTGTGTGTGTGTGTGTGTGTATGTGTGTCTGTATCTGTGTGTGTTTAAAAATAGTGTTTTTCCCTCACCTTTTTTTTCCCCCACGCCGTGCTGGTCTCCCCTCAACTGGCTCTGCCTCTATGGCGGAGATCATCAAGCTTGAGGATTTCAGCCAATGCAATGCTTTGCCATAGGATTGGCTGCAAACACTACACCAATCAGCATCTCTTCATAGAGATGCATTGAATCAATGTATCTCTATGGGGAACATTCAGCGTCTTTAGAGTGGAGGCCCTGAATGTAGGTGTTGCACACTGTGCAGCACTGACACAGGAAGCACCTCTAGTGACCATCTGAGTGACTGTCACCAGAGGTGTCACTAGGAAGCAATGTAAACACTGCATTGTCTCTGAAAAGACAGTGCTTACACTGAAAAGCCTCCAGGGACAGGCTATAGACACCAAAACCACTACATTAAGCTGTGTGTGTGTGAGAGCTTATGTTCATCAGTGAGATTGTGTATCAATGAGCTTGTGTGTGTCAGTGAGAATGTCTGTGTCTGCATGTGAGTATGCTTACTGTAGAATTCAACATTTTACACTCAATTGTCCCCAGTCTAGTTCTCTATGGCACTTTTGTTTAGTTTGCATTAGTTTTACAAATCAAATTTCTCTGTATATACTCAATATCTCTAGCGTCAAAATGTTGAATTCTGCATATTGTGTTTTTTATACTTGATTATTTTTAGTAAACTGCAGATGGTATTTTTTTTCTCATTGCACACTGATGTAATGTTCTGACCTTGCCTATGACTGACCCATGCATTTCACAGACCAACAAATGCTGACACAGAACTTTAAACTGAAAGAGAAGATGATTGCATTCAATACATCAAGCAGCCACCGAGAGGCCCTTGTATTGCTTACTGTTAATACAGCCAGCATGAGAAGAAAACGCATCAAGATCAAATTTATTTTGAAGATCACGTCTTCAGTTAAAATTCTTGGCACTAAAGCATCACATACCTCACATCTCAGGTTTCTACAGAGATTTGATTCTGAAACAAAACAAGAATGAAAATCATGTAAGGGGAACACTGTACAAAGTCAGGTATGCATTAATGACTGTCAATTTAATTATGTCCAAACTTGCACTTGTAAAGAAAAACTA
The DNA here is from genome assembly GCF_036172605.1 of Pelobates fuscus. Taxonomy (NCBI): domain Eukaryota; kingdom Metazoa; phylum Chordata; class Amphibia; order Anura; family Pelobatidae; genus Pelobates; species Pelobates fuscus. The sequence goes on from NC_086322.1 coordinate 79,267,267, forward strand.
TTTTGTAATTTTTGCTATATTTTTGTTTCGCTATCATTTACTTCACATTCAAGCCCTGGCCCTGGTGATTGTTTACTAAAAGGCAAAACGATTAGAAATATGGGTAAAAAAAAAAAAAAAAGATTTAAAAATATATATGTATATAATTTAAATTGGATTTCTTTTAATAAAATGCTTTTAAATGAAAAATCTAAATCTTAATGTTTCTATTTAAGATACATTTTAGTCCAAAGTTTATTCAGCATGAAATATGGATTAGTTATGCAGCACGAGGCTGCATATTCATTCAATATTTACATTTTTGGTAAACTAATCCCATTAATCAACTTTAATCGAACTTGTGTCTGTTGAGAAAACATACACTTTTGCACAGCAGAAATTTTATAATATATACATACAGTTACATAATGTTCACAAAAATGCCTTAGTCCCAGTATTATTCTGCTAATGTGTACGCATAATGAAAGTCTCATTTAAATTGTAACATAGAATGTGACAGCAGATAAGAACCATTTGACCCATCTAGTCTGCCCAATTTTCTATCTACTTGAATTAGTCCCTGGCCTTATCTTATCTTATAGCCAAGATAGCCTTATGCATATCCCACACATGCTTAACCCCTTAAGGACCAAACTTCTGGAATAAAAGGGAATCATGACATGTCACACATGTCATGTGTCCTTAAGGGGTTAAACGCCTTCACTGTGTTAACCTCTACCACTTCAGCTGGAGGGTTATTCCATGCACCCACTACCCTCTCAGTAAAGTAATACTTTATGATATTATTTTAAACCTTTGCCCCTCTAATTTAAGACTATGTCCTCTTGTTGTGGTAGTTGTTCTTTTAAATATAGTATCCTCCTTTACTGTGTTGATTCCCTTTATGTATTAAAATGTTTCCATCATATTCCCCCGTCTTGTCTTTTCTATAAGCTATACATGTTAAGATCCTTTAACCTTTCCTTGTACTCCAAACGCAGTGATTAACCTATTAGGGTTACTCCAACTCATTTTTAATGTTTATTGATTGTAAAAAATGTTTTTTCTTTTTTTTTTTATAATGCCCTATTGGGTTCTTGTCACTTGCTCATCTCACCTATATGTTTATTGTTTGTTAATGTAAAACAGATTAAAACGTACTTCAAATCCAAGATCTCCCCTATCTTTCCTCCTACGTATCCGTCAACAAGCTGTATCACTGGTACCTCTCCGAGGTCCAATCAAATGCCTCTCATAGAGAAACAATGTTGGGCCTTGAGTGCATGTGCGGTGAGCAATGCAAACCGCAAATCAGCTTTTTCAGATAGTGAATCATTGAATTAAAAGGTTTTCTATCAGAAGCATGCTAATCGCGCATGCTCACAGCACTACCAACATAAGAAACTGATTACGTTCGATGACATCGGGTGACAATGGACGTATTTTTTCCAGAGAGCTAACAATATTCAGTTTATGTCCAAGTCATGTGTGCCAGAGGTGCTTTTTTAGTCTGGACAGTTTATAAAAGTGCCAATTTCAATACACAATTGTCACTTTTATAATTGGAGGTAGAAACGCCTCCTTGGCTTTCTGAGCGACAGTCAGGGAGGCGTTTCTGCCCCCTATTTTAAAAGTTGTCTTCGGTAAGTTACACAGAGCTAACGGAAGTAGCAGGCACACTCTGCTAACACTCGACTGCCTTCCCCTCTTCTGTACTACAGCTCATTGAGAAGCACAGGAAAAAGGCAAGGGGATTGGTGTATTCCCCGGCACATATCTTCCTGTTCATAGCTGTAGAATGACAGTATTCTGTGAAGAACTGCAGATGGCAGTTGGAATGCCTTCCTGGGATTTTTGATAGTAACATTAACAGTTTGGAAATGTTAGGCATTACAGTTGTTTTGTATACATTTATACACACACTGTTTAACACTGCTTCATCTACAGGTATTCTAAATATGTTTTCTCCGCTAATGCATCAACAAATAGCTATATAAAAATGTGATCTCATTTTTTTTTAACTCACCTCTGTTTCTGTGCCACTTCTTGACCTGGAATTAACTTTAACTGGGGTTGTAGGTACTTCACAATTTGTTATGTCAGTGCTATCAGACATTAATCGTTTTCTTTCCTTAGATTTTGGTTCAACTTTTGTGACTCTAAATCTGGTAAAAACAGGTTGACATGTTCACTAGTACTGCAACAATAAGAATTACCTTGGTAACATGGTAAAATCAATATATTATTATTATTTTTGGCATTTATATAACATCAGTCTGTTCCGCAGTGCTTTACGATATTAGATAAGGGGGAAATGTAACAATAAATGAGAAAATTACAAAATGCTTCAGTAACAATAGGATGATGAGGACCCTGCTCAAACGAGCATACAGTCTAGATTATAGATTAGAAAGATAGCTAACTCACTGTAAGAGTAATTATATACTTTCTGTCTTGTTAGAAAGCTGACCTTACCATACATAATATAGTTATCCAAAAAAAAAAAAAAGACAGTTTTAAACTTGGCCTACATATGTATTATGGTTTGGTCACTGACCATTTAAATAAAAAATAAATAAAATAAAAAAACAAAACCATTACTTTTAGAGAAAGCTACAAATATATTTTTAGAACCAATATTTGAATATTATTTTATTTTGGCAATTAAATGTCAAAATGTGAAATTTTGTAAAAAAAGAAAAACCTTAATCATAATATTCACAATAGTATACGACATAGTCCTGATGCTGGTCAGGTTTTTTTTTTGACGGATATTTTATTTTCGACAGATATAGTGTTATATGTTTTACCAAGTTATAGAATGTTAATTGCACGGTGTTTCGGTCATTGTCAGTGTAACTTTTTAGAATACATATGTTAATGTGTGTACACCTTGTAACTAGCTAAACTCTCTTCTTTTCATTTTTTTTTTTGTGTTTATTGAAGATTTTTAAATTAATTACAAGAGTAAAAAAGGTCACCAGAAACTCTTAGCTCATACAAAGGTTATAAAAAAAAAAATGCAAAGTGATTGCATAGGCATGACAGTTACAGTGTCATTCAATGACTTTTAGTTTAACTAGCAGTGCTGTTAAGTCATACAGATTTGTCTCGTGTTAGATTTATCAGTAGTGACTTGTGGAATAAAACAATAAGTAGGAAACTGGGGTGTGGAGAAGGTGGGGAGAGGGGTTCACTCAGTCTCCGCCAGGTTGGTTGCTGGCTTGCTAAACTATCTCTACATGGACAACTGTGGGATAGTCTGTATGTCCACTGCTGTAAATCTGTAACTCCTGGAGGTTCGAAGGCTGCCCACAAAGGGTATTAAAAAGAGATCTCTTACCTTCCCACTGATAGTACAGTGACTGCTTGGCGAGGTTTCTTTGGTTCTTTATGTTTTGGGGGGGACTTTATTAGTTGCCATCGCTTATTGCTGCATCGGGTGCACACATTCTTTTCAGCCACACCACCAACTGTGTGAAAATGTTGTCCCCGGCATGTGTGTTTGGATGGAGTAGCAGTAGGTGAGGTAGGGCTTACTGGAGTATATGGAGTAGTTGGGCTTGTTGGAGTATTTGGTGTGGTAGGGCTGTAAGAGAAATAAAATACACAACTGTGTTAAACAAAAAAATAAAATAGAAAAAAAAGACATCAATTCCCCCCCGCACTCCCCTCCGGCATTTGTTTGGGTATAGTTAACATTAGCGTTGCTCTCCTTATAGTCTATGTTTCTAAACTGGAATCTAATAAATGAATACATTTAAATTCTGCATTTTTAGTTAGCTGAAATTATTAATTCTGTCTCTCTAGCAGACTCCAGGTGCAACAGACAGAATAATTTAAATACATTATATTTACAATCCTAAAAATACACAGAAAGCAGGTGTATGCACAATAACAAAACGTGAGACAATAACCAAAAAAACAAAAACAACCAAAGCAAAGAATAGCACTAGAGGAACTTCCAGATCATTAGGCGACTTTTGGTCGCCTGACGCTGGACATCCTCATGCGCATTAGGTCTCCCCCGCTAGCTGGCTGATGGGCGAGGAGCGAAGGCAGACTCAAGCCAGCTCCGAGGGACATCGAAGCTGGATCCAGGTAAGTGACAGAAGGAGTTTTTACCCCTTCTGCAACATTGAGTGGAGGTGGGCACAATAGGTTCCCTTTAAAGTCAAAAACTGTGTGTAAGTACCATGCAACAAGCATGGAGCTTGTCAAGACCAAAATATATATATTTTTTAAATAAAAATTTGAGTAAGAAGGACATTTAAGTAGCACACTGGGGGAATTCATACTGATATAAATAACATACAGAAAGGGGGAAAAAAAGCTTCTTTACAGGAAAAAACACTTCCCAATTCTGGATAGTGTGCAGTAAATATCTTCACGTTTAGATAATTACCATTTCACATTAAATAGCATTCCCAAAATGAAAGCCAAATAAGACTAACTCTAAACAGTTAGCATGTGTTTACATAAACGAATCGAACAGCCAATTTCTTTATATGCTGGTATCAGCGTAACAAAACATGGGCTGGCTGTTTGTTTTGGTGTACCTCAGTGATTGAACAATCCGAAAATTATTAAATACGAAGCTTGAACTACATCCTGTGAACTATGAAACACCGTGTATGAATTTGGCAGTAGCACAAGTACATTAAGATGATAAAGCACTGGGAGGAAGGATTGTAAGCAGCTGTCAGAAATGTCACTGTTACAAACGCATCTACATAATTTCAGCCGCAGTGCTGGGGTACTCGTTTAAATTTTGGTGCTGCTGTTTCAATTCAGCGACTTAGCTCAAATACTGTCGCACCAGAGTTTGATCACAGCAGTCTAGATCAGTATAATTTTTTTCTAGGTTATGTCATTCAGGCTCCAACTAAGGGACACAAGCCGCGGCTTTCGTGCCTTTTACATCCTTATTGGTGTCTATACTGAAACTGTGCATGCACCAATGATGCAAGGGTCTGGGTCTGGGTCTATATATAAATTAAGTGCATCGTACTGCTGTTCCTGATTTGGGTACATCTTTTTCCTGTTGCGTACCAGACCTGATTACATTCCTGACTACGGGTTTGTCGTTGTCCTGTCTCCAGTGAACCAGACTCTGTTCCATTACTTGACACTTGTTCTATTTATTATCCTCGATAGTTTTGTGTTCTTCTCCTGGCCTGAAACATGTTACGAGTTAGTTCTGTGACTTCAGATTTTTATCTGAAGTGTTAATCACGTTCGGTATTATGTTTTCTATCTTTCCCACTGTGTCTTTGGTAGATTGTGGACTTGTACCTTGCGGATGATCTTCATGTCAACTGACAGCAGATGAGTTTATAACAAAGAAGACAGGGGTTAAAGGTGAGCATGGCTGGAGTACTTATCTCCAAATTTCAGACTTCCAAATAAAACCAAAACCGTGTGACATGGCTAACATCTTCAGAGTTCAGCAAGGATCCACCGATTCTGCTGGGAAAAGTGGTGGCAGCGGCAATAAAATGAGAACATGTACGTAAAATTGTTCAAAGCATAAGGCCTCCACATATACATTTATAATTAGAAATCCAGGCTTGAAGGAAGTGTGGTATGTTCTGCTGCAGAATACTACTTGGTGAGTCGTTCTGTCAGATGGTGGGCTCTTCACTCTGGGTGGAGACAGACACAGGGAGCAATTGTAGTGGACCGGCCGGAGAATCAAAAAGATCTTTTCATGTTTATGGGCTGTACTGATCCATAGATAGATAAATCTCCACAAACTGCCCAGCACTTCTTCCACAGCAAGGTCAGGAAGGCACCATATCCAGGATTCCGTGAACCATGCATGTTTGCAGGTTGGAGAGTAAATCACAGAGCTTGTCTGCTCTTACATGGCTACATGGACATAAATCAACTCCAGTTCTTAGTGCTACAGACAGCCTTAGTGCCTTCATTTTCTCATATTCTGCAGAAATGCATTTAAGCGTAAACAAATACAGTCGTACGGTCATGTTCAAACACCAAATACTGTTCTCAGACTGATGCTCAATAAACAAATACAGCTGTGCTCTCTCACTCACATGTAAAACAGAGGAAGACGTTTGAATACTGCAGCATTCTTGTTTGTGCGTTTTCATATACAAATGCAACCACACGTTCCACTTATTCTGTTTTAACAATATTAACCTTCAGTAGTGGAGAATCCACAATAACCTGCATTAAAAAAAATAAACAATGCATACAAGTTCCTCATGTAAAGCTGCAAATTGCAGTGGGATTCATCTTTATTCATATGTCAACACTGATCTGAGGAAACTAGCACAATTACTATTTTTATTGTTACTTAAAGGAACACTACAGGGTCAGGAACGCAAACATTCCTGACCCTATAGCGTTAAAACCCCAACTTAGGTGGCTTGCGCCCCCCCCCCCCCCCAAGCCCCCTTATAAGGTAATAAACTTACCTTATTTCCAGCTCTGCGTGGGTCCGCCGGTGCTGGCCCCCTCTTCACCAATCCCATAGGGAAAGCATTGGATCGTTTGAAATCGGCAAGGAGGTGGGACAGGGGTGGGCCAAACGCCATCTTGGCCAATCAGATGAATCAATGCATCTCTATGAGAAAAATTCAGTGTCTCCATGCAGAGCGTGGAGACGCTGAACAGCAGTGCTGCACACTGTGAAAAACACACTGGGAAAACAATGTAATCTCAGGGTTCTGGAAAAATTTAGAAAATCTAAAAATGTATTTATTAAAGGGACACTATAGTCACCTGAACAACTTCAGCTTAATGATGTTGTTCAGGTGTGAACTATAGCTCCCTGCAGCCTCTCTCATGTAGACACTGTATTTTATGAGAAAATACAGTGTTTACATTGAAAGCTAGGAACACCTCCAGTTGCAGTCACTCAGAGTGAACCAGAGGGACTTCGGAGTTGATGGAGGCATAATATGCATCCATCCACTCAGATCTACTTTCAGCAGAGCACAGGACAGCACTGTGCACAGCATAATGTGATTCAGTATCTCCTCCCTCTGCATGCAGACACTGAACTTTCCTCATAGAGATTCATTGATTCAATTCATCTCTATGAGGAGATGCTGATTGGCCAGGGCTGTGTTTTAATCATGCTGGCTCTGCCCCTGATCTGCCTCTTTGTCTGTCCTATCCTATGGGGAAGCACTGTGATTGGATTAGGCTACCACATGTCAGCAGACGGCTTGTTTCTCCTGAGTCTAACAGCATGCAGATTTACAGCTTCAGGCTTGAATACAGTAGTATTTTTACTATATTTATGGAGGCATGAGGGGCCCAGGGGGGCTAGATGGTGGTTTTAACACTATAGGGTCAGGAATACATGTTTGTGTTCCTGACCCTATAGTGATCCTTTACATTGACTCCTGAACCCTTAGATACGTGCTTCACCACAAATAATTATTTCTCTGGATAAACCTTTGGTATGCCATATAAATATCCTTTTATTTGAGATGGTTTAAATACTTGTAGACAAAAAGCAGTTTAGGGAAAAATAATGAAAATCCTAATGAGGCTTTGCGAACCATAAAGCACATGGCCAGCCTTCTAATACAAATACAGCAGTAATGCTCTTTCATTATAAACCCACATACCACTATCATTATAACGGCACAGTTAATTGTTTAGAAAATACTTTAATAAATGTTTGTATTTAAAGAATATGATTATTTATCAATCACCAGTTCTACCAAATAAAAAGCAGAGGAAAGAGTGAAAATAGTACTTAAAAATATTTTGGCAATAAAATTGGTGCACATACTATTACAGACACGCAGCTACATTCACTAAATTGAGAATTCAAAGTGAATTTCAAATTTAAATTAACACCATCACAGCATAACACATTCATCTAAAGGATTCCTGGTATAATACTGTGCATCAATTAGGAGACACAGTAGTTTAGGCAGCAAAATAAAATGACTTGACATTTTCACTCTTGGCATAGACTCGGATACTTTGACCAATACACAATGGAGTTAGCTTTGTTAGAACCAACTTAGGCAATAACAGAACAAGAACAGTGAATAATATTACATACAAGACATCATTTAATGAGGATAAAGTATTAGAGGTTGGATTGACAAGAAGTAGCTATTTACTTATAACCATTGACCTATGTGGTATAACACTGAATAGGTTGTGTGTGGGTGGCTTTAGAAGCTTGGAAGATCCAGAGAGGAGAAGCAGTGTGGTGTGTACTTTGTCCTATGCTGACAGTGGAGGCAGCAGAGAGGCTTGGCAAAATGGGAGTCTTTAGCAGAATAAACAGTAATGAGGCAACAAACAGGTTTAACGTGAAATTAGCACTTGGGAACAAAGGGCAAACGAGTGAGGTAATGGTTGATAGGATGATACATGATTGTGGCCTGAGAAGTGACAAGAGTTGTATCAAGGAATCTCATTCCGTGAGAGTACTCTGGCAATGGAAACTGGGGTGAGAAGCCAGTGAAGCAGCAGGCTTAGAGAGGTGATCCAAGAGAGTAGTCAGAAACGATAGAAAGGGTCAATAGCCACCAGTGGAGGTAGAGGACAATTCACAACAGTAGTGAGGGAAGAGAACTTGGGTCTGAAGCCAATGATAAATAGAGCAACTTCACAGGTTACTTTAGGGTTCAAAGGAGCTGAGGCTCCAAATTTCACATAGCAAAGCAAGCCAGGGGTCGATAATCAAGCAATGAGACAAGGCAAGAACAAGGTTTAAATGGGCAATTCATGACTATATATCAAACTGAGACAATTAAGAAAGTGTTTATAAGTAGCTATGATAAGTCTGTATCTTTTTTTGTATCACTGGGTTCTTCGCCAGATCAAGTACTGGCCCCCATTCTATTTTAATGGGTCCCATCTGGTTTTGAACAGGCACATTTTAATCAGGTCTGTTAAAGTAACAATAACTTGTTTAATTTAGCAGTTCTTCCTTCCCCAGCGCAATGTATAACTTTACACTGGGATGAGTTTGATGAGGATTTCTGCTTAATTAATTGTAGCACAATTGAAGCTTGTGTCACTGAACTATATTTTTGAACTCTTTATTTGGAAAATATAAAGCACTGTGAAGCACTGAGTAAATCATATAATTGTAGAATGGGTCATCAAGATAATGTCATATATGTAATATGAGTTCATATCAAAATGAGATTAAGATATCCTTGTTAAATAAAGTGTGCTTGTTTCACTGTGAATGTAAAAAATGTAAAAAAAAACAGGTCAAGTTTTGTTTACGCCTACATTAAAAGGACACTATAGTCACCAGAACAACTACAGCTTAATGTAGTGGTTCTGGTGTGTATAGTTTGTCCCTGCAGGCTTTCCAATGTAAACACAGTGTTTACATTGGTGCCAGAGGCGGCTCTAGACTTTATGAGGCCTTAGGCGAAACTCAAACATGAGGCCCCACTAACAAAAAAGTGTCACATATACACATTGATGCACAGTTTACCTGTGTATGTGCCTGAGAGTGTGTCTGACGGAGTATCCTTGAGTGTGAATGTATGTCTCTGTGAGCATGTTTGCATTTTTGTCTGAGACCCTATGTGTATGGGGTAGCTGCTTGAAGTGTGTTGTGTGTATAGGAGGGTGATGGTGAGAAGGAGAGGCGGGTGATGGTGAGAGGGGGTGATGGTGACAGGAAGGTGATGGTGTGGGGGGTGATTGTAATGTGAGAAGGAGGGGGGGTGATGTGAGAAGGAGGGGGGGGTGATGTGAGAAGGAGGGGGGGGGTGATGTGAGAAGGAGGGGGGGTGATGTGAGAAGGAGGGGGGGTGATGTCAGAAGGAGGGGGGGTGATGTCAGAAGGAGGGGGGGTGATGTCAGAAGGAGGGGGGGGTGATGTCAGAAGGAGGGGGGGGTGATGTCAGAAGGAGGGGGGGTGATGTCAGAAGGGGGGGGTGATGTCAGAAGGAGGGGGGGTGATGTCAGAAGGAGGGGGGGTGATGTGAGAAGGAGGGGGGTGATGTGAGAAGGAGGGGGGTGATGTGAGAAGGAGGGGGGTGATGTGAGAAGGAGGGGGTGATGTGAGAGGGAGGGGGGTGATGTGAGAGGGAGGGGGGTGATGTGAGAGGGAGGGGGGTGATGTGAGAGGGAGGGGGGTGATGTGAGAGGGAGGGGGGTGATGTGAGGGGGGGGGTGATGTGAGAGGGAGGGGTGATGTGAGAGGGAGGGGTGATGTGAGAGGGAGGGGGGTGATGTGAGAGGGAGGGGGGGTGATGTGAGAAGGAGGGGGGGTGATGTGAGAAGGAGGGGGGGTGATGTGAGAAGGAGGGGGGGTGATGTGAGAAGGAGGGGGGTGATGTGAGAAGGAGGGGGGTGATGTGAGAAGGAGGGGGGTGATGTGAGAAGGAGGGGGTGATGTGAGAGGGAGGGGGGTGATGTGAGAGGGAGGGGGGTGATGTGAGAGGGAGGGGGGTGATGTGAGAGGGAGGGGGGTGATGTGAGAGGGAGGGGGGTGATGTGAGGGGGGGGGGGTGATGTGAGAGGGAGGGGTGATGTGAGAGGGAGGGGTGATGTGAGAGGGAGGGGGGTGATGTGAGAGGGAGGGGGGGTGATGTGAGAAGGAGGGGGGGTGATGTGAGAAGGAGGGGGGGTGATGTGAGAAGGAGGGGGGGTGATGTGAGAAGGAGGGGGGGTGATGTGAGAGGGAAGGGGGGTGATGTGAGGCTGAGGGTGGTGTGGGGGGTAGTGAGGCTGAGGGTGGTAGTGAGGCTGAGGGTGGTAGTGAGGCTGAGGGTGGTAGTGAGGCTGAGGGTGGTGGGGGTAGTGAGGCCGAGGGTGGTTGGGGGTTGTGATGCTGAGGGTGGTGGGGGTGGTGATGCTGAGGGTGGTGTGGGGGTTAGTGAGGCTGAGGGGGGTGGTTGGGGGTGGTGATGCTGTGGGTGGTGTGGGGGTAGTGAGGCTAAGGGTGGTGGGGGGTGAGGCTGAGGGTGGTTTGGGGGGTAGTGAGGCTGAGGGTGGTGTGGGGGGTAGTGAGGCTGAGGTTGGTGTGGGGGGTAGTGAGGCTGAGGGTGGTGTGAGGGATAGTGAGGCTGAGGGTGGTGGGGGGGTAGTGAGGCTAAGGGTGGTGGGGGGTGAGGCTGAGGGTGGTTTGGGGGGTGGTGGGGGGTGAGGCTGAGGGTGGTTTGGGGGGTAGTGAGGCTGAGGGTGGTGTGGGGTAGTGAGGCTGAGGGTGGTGGGGTTAGTGAGGCTGAGGGTGGTGGGGGTAGTGAGGCTGAGGGTGGTGGGTAGTGAGGCTGAGGGGTAGTGAGGCTGAGGCTGGTGGGGTTAGTAAGGCTGAGGGTGGTGGGGGTAGTGAGGCTGAGGGTGGTGGGGGTAGTGAGGCTGAGGGTGGTGGGGGTAGTGAGGCTGAGGGTGGTGGGGGTAGTGAGACTGAGGGTGGTGGGGGTAGTGAGACTGAGGGTGGTGGGGGTAGTGAGGCTGAGGGTGGGGGGTAGTGAGGCTGAGGGGTAGTGAGGCTGAGGGTGGTGTTGGTGGTGAGGCTGAGGGTGGTGTGGGTGGTGAGGCTGAGGGTAAGGCTGAGGGGGGTGAGAGCCTACCTTTCCTGGTGGTCACCCTTCCCTGGTGGTCCAGTGTGGGCTCCCTGGTGGTCTGGTGGCCATTGCTGCCTTCCGGTCTGCAGCTCCACAGAGCTGCAGACCATGTAATCTCGCGAGATGTCAGAGCGTTGCCGTGGTAACCCGCGGCAACGCTCTGATTGGCCGGTTCTCGCGAGACACATGGTCTGCAGCTCTGCTGACTGCGGAGCTGCAGACCGGTGTCTGCGGTGGCCGGGCAGCCAGGAGGGGCCTCGCACCCGGCGGCATACCGGGCAACCCGCCGGGCCCCCTCCTGGTGTCAGGTCCTCGGTCACTGACCGAGGACCTGACACACTCTGCCAACAGGCGGTTTAGGCGGCCGCGAGGCCCCAGCCAGCGCGAGGCCTTAGGCGGCCGCCTAAACCGCCTAATTAGAGGGCCGCCTCTGATTGGTGCCTAGTAACAGCTCTCATGGCAGTCACTCAGATGGCCACTATAGGTGATTATTGCGTCAGTGCTGCAGACATACATAGAGACGTTGAACAATCCCCATAAAAATGCATGGATTCAATGCATCTCTATTTTGCCGTGCATGCGCAATAGCCACTCAATGCTTTCCTATGAGAAACAAATGGATTTGCAGGGATTATAAAAAGACTGATGATCTCAGCCATGGAGCTCAGCTATGGGGAGACTGATGCAGAGTGGAAGAAATGGCGACTAAAAAAACATTTCTACCCCACCTGCCAAACCAGCACTAGGGTGTCAGGAATACATGTTTGTATTCCTGACACTATAGTGTTCCTATAAGCCCATTAATGAACCCGTTTGCTGATTATTTATGAGTTCTTATAGCACACATGTAACATGCATTTACCTTACTAGTCTGAGCAAGATTTAAATTATATAGATAATGTTACTCACTTCTTAAATGTCCCTGGAGTGATGTTATTTTTATTATAACCAAGATATGACAGCTGGTCTTGCCAACGTTTCAGTACTGTAGTACCTTTGCCATGCAACTTAATTAGGAAAAAAAAAAAACAATCTCACCTTTCAGGATTGAATACACTGTTGTCCCCAATCAAAGAGTTATCTGCTACCATGGCCTTAAGAACATCGGCGTTCGCTGCACAGAAAATGAATATAAAAAAAGAAAAAGGAAATTACTTTCTTACACACGGATAAACAATTACACACTGAAATAAATACAAACTGCTGGAACTGAAGGTGATTTCCATTGTACACATTAAAAATGGTGTATTTTATAAGAACATCATGCATTAATATTTTTTTTTTTTTTTAAAGCAGGCCTAAGTAACTATCTTTCCTACAAAAATCCCAACTCCAGTGATATTCAATTCGGTAAGATCCAATCCTGTTCTCACATTCACAGCTAATGTCCCTTTAAAAGAGACATGTGGGAGTGTGCATTCTTTCTCAACTATGCGAGTGCTTAGCAATGTGAAGTGCATCTATGCTCTCAGTCATTTGCAGCTCAGCTGCACACAAATGAAAAAACAATGGGAATGCATATTGGTATGAAAACAGACTTATGCCAAGTACTACCTCATGTCTAAATAAAACCAATGTCAAAAGAGTAGTGGAGGTTATAATAATTTTTTTTTTTTTTTTTTAAACTACTACTTTTACTACCACACAAACCAATCATTATTTAAAGATAAGCTGTATCCTCATAAATGCACTTAAAATTACCCCTTTTACGTTCTGTCTGCATTGCTTTTCCAGCAGTGACAGAAAGACTGAATTCTAGGTAGCACATGAGAACATAGTACGTGAGATACGTGTGATGTTAAATTTGAAAAAGAAAAAAAAAAAACTAATAATGAAATACACATTTTAGCTTATTCTCTCACTTAAAGTGGCTCTGTCACCTTCTCTGATCCTTACCTATTATTGAAAGACCCCAGACGGTGACATCGCCGCTTGGTGTGCGGAGGGTTCTATGAAATCCCAACACAGTTTATTTTTATGAAATACTTGCTTTTTCGGAGGGGAAGAGAGAGCCGCTGTAAGCACCTTTTTGTAACAGTATTTATCAGAACTACTTATGTTTTGTTATTTCTTTTTTTTCTTGTCCATTTCCATAAAAGGATGAATGGAACCTCTCTATTAACTGAGAGCAGCCATTCCACAGCTGTAGTTAGTTTACACATAGCCCATGTTCAACAATTAGCAGAGCTGCGGTCTGCAACTTGGCTGTTTCTGTCCTATTGAATGATTGCAAAGTGCAGAGGCAACATGCACCCACAATCAGCTAAGAGAATTGCGTATAACTCCTGCTAAAAAGCTGTAGATCTTTCATCAGCATTTCTCAGTTGCAGGCTCCTTATATCACTTTGCACATACCATACTCAGAATCTGAGTGCCTTCACGCATATTCACATCAAATACAGGACTACTTATCTCGGCATTATTATTATTATTTTATTTATTTTTTTAAAAGGAAATCAATTAACTACTAATGGAAAAAGGCAAAACATAAAGTACCTTGGTGGTTACGTACCTTCATTTTTCATGATGTAGTTGACAATTTGTCCAACAGTGTCATTATGGTTGGTAGTATCACCTGTGTTTTCACTCATTTCTAAAAAAGCAAACCAAGGAGGATGTGTGTTAGACTTCATACAAGTCATAAGTAAAACCTAGAATACTGCATGAGCTCTACTAAAAATAATATCCAAGAAATGTGAGAAGGGGGTTGAAAACTGATTGTCTGGTCTTTGCAAGATCTGTACAATAAGAATAGCATCATTTACCTTTAACTTTTACTAAACATCGTATCTTGGTAAATTATTGTTTTCTTAATCTTATTCATGATATTCCGTTTTGATATCTTGTTTTTTTTTTTTTTCGAAATGGGCTGTAACTAATTGTCTATGTTATAGAATATAACAGGCTGTGACCCTGCTATGATGTTACAACTACTATATATTACGGCAGTTCCTAAATATAGAATCTTTAACAGAAAGAAAAAGAATGTCATCAAGGAGAACTTTGGCTCAGAGGTTCTATTCATAAACCACTAAACATTCGACACACTGTTGGGTAGCACTTTTTATCTTTCAGGACTGGAAAAAAAAATACATTCTCCATAAATGGGATTATCTGCCATCCTTATTTCTGATCTACTTTCAGTTGCCAATTGATTATGTAATGATAATACAGGGTATTACACAAGGGAGGGTATTTTCATTAACAAATGTGATGGAACTCACTTATTAAAGGGAAACTCCAGTGCCAGAAAAACTATCCGTTTTTCTGGCACTGGAGGGTCCCTCTCCCTCCCACCCACCAATCCCCAGTTACTGAAGGGGTGAAAACCCCTTCAGTGACTTACCTGGGACAGCGGCGATGTCCCTCGCCGCTGTCTCCGCCTCCGCGACGCTCCTCCTAGTGATTACGTCGGCCGGTGGGCGAGACTAATCTCGCTCACCGGCCGAGGAGACCTAATGCGCATGCGCGGAAATTCCGCGCATGCGCATTACGTCTCCCCATAGGAAAGCATTGAAAAATCATTTCAATGCTTTCCTATGGGGTTTTGAGCGACGCTGGAGGTCCTCACACAGCGTGAGGACGTCCAGCGACGCTCTAGCACAGGAAACCTGTGCTAGAACCCAGGAAGTGACCTCTAGTGGCTGTCTAATAGACAGCCACTAGAGGTGGAGTTAACCCTGCAATGTAAATATTGCAGTTTATGAAAAACTGCAATAATTACAGTTGCAGGGTTAAGGGTAGTGGGAGTTGGCACCCAGACCACCCCAATGAGCAGAAGTGGTCTGGGTGCCTGGAGTGTCCCTTTAATGTTATCAGCTTCTGAAAGATGAATAGCCGAGATGACTATAACCTGGACTATTATTACAGGAAGATAAGAGTTCCTAGCTAGATCTTGAGCTATTCAATAAAGTTAGAATGAAAAGTGAATTTCAAATCCAAGTCAAAGTAGCTGAACAGGTAGCATAGCGGGCTTTTCCAATTTGACTATTTTGACCTTAAATTTGAAATTCACTCTGAATTCTCACTTTAGAAATATAGCCCTGATAGACTCGATAGATAGATAGATGGGCAGACTAGAAGATTGACTAGATGGATAGTTAAGACATATAGACTGACAGACAGATTGATTTGATAAGTAAATTCATTAGACAAACTAAAAATGCAGTGGAAAAAGCAAAATTTCTGCAACTACAATTGGAAGCATGAGTGAAGAGGAGGATCAAACAAAATGTGACATATATAGTTTAAGCAAATCTATTTAAAGGACACAATAGTATATATCACTGGGCCTTCACATAAAAAAATAAAATAAAAAGGAGCATAAAAATTATCTTTGTTCCAGCGCTAGGACAGCGCTATCCACCAATAACGAGATGTTGACCGGTGCAGGGCAGAACTGGATTGGCTGATATAATCAGAAATTATGATCTGAGCCAGGTGAAAATTGGCGACGGAAATACCGGCAGACCAGGAGATTATAGGTGAGCTAAACTATTTCATTATTTGGGGAAGGGGCATAAATCAAATATTTTGAAAAATACTATAATGTTAGTATTACATGTATTGTACTTAAAGGAACACAATGGCGTTAAGAATACAAAACTGTATTCCCTCTGCCACCTTGCCCTACCCAGCCATTTAAGAGTCAAGAACCATTTCTGTCACTTACATCATTCAGAAACTAGGTCCTGCTGCGCTGGGTAAGGCTCCTCCTCTTTCAAAATAAGCCAGGGGGGGAGCGCCGCACATGAATTAAACCTTCCCATTTTCTATAGGGATTTTAAAGCTGGTGGTCGTTCTCATGAAAATTGCATAATGCTGGATGTCCTTTGAAACTGCACTCCAATGAAATAAAATGGTCTAGATGCCTATAGTGTCCCTTTAAGGACCTAAAGTGATATTATCCAAAGAAAAGAGATTAAGAAGTAGTGGGTTTGCTAAAAGTGTCCTTTAAATTGGTTCTGTTGCGTTATTGATCCCTCATATGCAAGCCGTGGGATTCCTTCCTCTGGCCCTTCTCATGTCCCAAATCAACATTTTAACTCGCTGAGCGTTATTTGGGGGTCTCTTCTTTATCTGCATTGTTATTTTAAAGGTTCTAAAATGGCAACCCTTGGACATCCAAGCTTGCTCTTACTTAGGCATGTGATTGAAAAAAACATGCATTCCCAGACACTGGCTTGCACTGACCCAGCAATGTCGGCTCTCCTTGGAGTCAAAACTGAGGATGAGTGATGCACCACTTCAGGTGGTGACGCGCCACTCGAGGTAGGTGATTGTACACACATGCCAACAACAAATTTGACTAAAACTCTACTTTTTGTCAGCTTTTGTCAATCTGCTGGTTCTACAAATGTAAAAGTAGTCTCTACGTTTCCTTATGTATACCTTTGCAAAAAAGTTGTCAAAAATGGGGTGGGTGAAATTTTGGACATCCCTATTAAAAAAAAAGTGGCTTTAAAAAAATATTTCTATATTAGACAAAATCAGCCAGATGTAATGACTTTGTAATCAATAAAGACTGATATGACAAAGAAAAGTCTCGAGACCAGCTTTTTGATGTGTCATAAGACCTGATTTACAAAAATATCACATGGATTACTGGAAGGCTGTAATGGCTAAAAATAGATCACATACCAATTGTTTCTCCAATGACTTTTTCCTCTACAGGCTCTGCCTCTGTGGTACAGCGATAGCCTTTTTTCTTAAGAATATGGCACACTAGCACCCCTAAAAGGCCCATGACAAAGAAAACAGGAACAAGAACAAAAGCAACATATTCAGGATGCCCCGTATTGTCCGGCTGTGCCGTACTGCCTGAATTTGATCCCGCATCATTAAGGTCCTGAGATTCTGGAAAAAAAAATAAAATCATAAAAGTTTCGATTAGCACAGGTAGAGCACACATAATCATTTTACTTCAATTTAAAAAAAAAAAATGAATTAATTGTATAAAAAGCATAACAAATTGCTGGAATGTGACCTCATAATAAAAGTGAATGGTCTCCGTAAGGCCTGTTTTATTACCTTAGAGTAAAATTGCTGTAAACCATGTTTACTTTGAGAGCGTCTAACATTAAATATAGTAATTAAAAATGAAGCATACCCCAACATTTTAAATGGACAAAGTTTATTGGGGTTGTGCGAGTAGGGGTGTAGTCAGACGCAGGACTGATCTGAGAAATTGTAGATGACTTAAAGGGCCACTATAGTCACCCAGACCACTTCACCTCAATGAAGTGGTCTGGGTGCCAGGTCCATCTAGGGTTAACCCTGCAGCTGTAAACATAGCAGTTTCAGAGAAACTGCTATGTTTACATTAGGGTTAATCCAGCCTCTAGTAGCTGTCTCTCACTAAAAATCACAGTAAGAAAACGCTGACGTCCATAGGAAAGCATAGGAAAGCTCTTGCCACGCATGCGCATTAAGCGTTGACGTCGGAAGAGGGAGATTTCCCCAGTGATGTCCTGAACTGTTCACCGGGAACCCGGCGAACATAGCTTGTTCGTGGCGAACAAACATATGCGATGGTTGGTCCGCCCCCTATTCGTCATCACTGAGTAAACTTTGACCCTGTACCTCACAGTCAGCAGACACATTCCAGCCAATCAGCAGCAGACCCTCCCACCTCCATTACGAATAGGGGGCGGACCGACCATCGCATATGTTCACCCGCCGCATTCGCCCGAACAAGCTATGTTCGCCAGCAAACGGTTCCCGGCGAACAGTTCGGGACATCACTATTGGGGGGACCTACAGAACCTAGAGTGCCAGGAAACCTAGTTTGTTTTCCTGGGACTATAGTGGTCCTTTAACTAATAACAATTTATGCAACTAAACTGTCATTTAGAGCAAGAACAATATCTCATTTACACAGACTGATTTCTAAACACATTTATTGCAGTTTAAAGACAGGTTATCGTGCAAATAAATCTAGTATACACTTAGGCACACCAACAATATGGAGCTCCTAGAAAAGATGGACATTAAGAGAGAAGAGTTGGAAAGAGGGATTTGTGCAAAAAACAAGTAGAGACACTAGGGAGGCATGAGACAACATGTACTGTGTGATAATGCTGTAAGCCAGCGATACCAATGGTAACAGAATGTTTGGGAACTACATATCTCAGACTTATCTGGCTGGGCATCGGGATGTTGAGAGGTAGCTGACTTGGACTGTAGCCCTGCATGAGGTCCTAAAAAGGACCAAGCCGGATATAGGCACAGTTTCATTGTTGGCCCCCAAATCCCTGCGATATTGAGAGGAAAAACAACACCTCCAATTACATAACATGTGACAGTGCCCCATCATGTGGGGGTAATGATTTGGGTGCAGGTTTAACACTGCAAGTTCCGGGTGAATGCAGTGGGTGCAGGTTTATATAATGCTATAATTCATTCCATTATTTGATAATGTCATAATGTGATTCACAGATATACAATTTCCACTTGGGCTGAAGCCCATAGTTGTTTTGCAACCTTGCAATGCCCCTGAAGGGCCTCATGCCAAATGTAGTTTTCAAACATATGGGGTGCTGTGGTTGACCATAACTGCCCTAGACTCAAATACACCGATATAATGTATACGCTTAAAACAGCAGCTTGCATTGAGAGCTCATTCTGAAATCCCCATGCCTACAAACTGCACAGAGAGTCAAATACATACATATATATAGAAAACAATGGAATCTAAGTACTTGGAGAATTCTATATGTGGAAGTCAGCAGGAAGTCCAATTATGTTCATGATGATAACTCCAGCCCCAATGTTTACAGGAGATTAGCTTTAGAGACTCTTTGTGAACCAGGAAACCGTTAAATTCACAAAGTAACAGAACATCAATAACATGTCCATTTCTTGGGCTCTTCAATGTGCAATATGTCACAAGTACCAATACAATACAGACTTGAAATATGGTACTTGACAAATCCAAAGCAGAGAGTTCTGTCACCCTATTTACCCAAGTAAACTCCCAGAAATCAGAGCACTGTCTGCATGTTCTGGTGGGAGAAACAGCTCTCACTACTTCGTTTTACATAACATTTTATATTTGCGTAAATGCAATCAAGGTGAAGAGACAATCGAGGAAGGGCGCAAGTAGGGAATATGTTGAGGATGAAGATGCCTGCAATGAGAAGTAGCAGACAGCAGAATTATGATCCTGCTTTAAATGGCATAAATACTTACAAAGATTCGAATATGTGTTTAATACAATACAGCACTGACTAACCCCATAACGCGCGCGTGCACACACACACACTCTATCAAGCCTGACATAACAGTCTGCAATAAAAAAACACTTAATCCTTTACGTGCCAGCAAATTGTGTGCCTGCAGGTGTGTGAGAGCTTGGAACTGTATGTGTATTGTTTTATCCACAGTGCATATAAATAGTTTCTGAGCAAGAAAGAAGTTTGTGTTAAAAATAAATTATATATATATATATATATATATATATATATATATATATATATATATATATATATATATATATATATATATATAATTATACACTGAAACCTCCGAACCTAATCCGTTCCAGATGGCTATTTGAGAACCGATTAGCTCGAAAATCGAATCAAAATTTTCAATAAGAATTTATGTAAATTCGATTGCTCCGTTCCAAACCCCCTAAATTACAGCATTTTAACATAAATTTTACAGTTTAATAATACCTTACATGCATAAAATCATTCATGAAAATAATAAACACAATGTAAATGAAATAAAAATGTAGCCTCCCTTTACCAGTCAGCTCTGTTTGCTGACAGAATGGAGGTCTGTTCACTTTGTCTAGTGCTAGGAGGCTGATGGATCATACCAAAGAGGTCCCAACAATGTTAATGTTGTGTGATTTTGTCATGGTCGGGTACCGAGTCATTTTTCTTTTTTCATTTTATGTTTGAATACCAAATTGTTTCAGTAAGGGAGTGTTCCACTTCCGAGATTCCAGTGTGTGTGTTATTATTTAGAGTTTACTCATTATCATTATGAACTGGGAGCTACTGATTGGCTTAGAGAGTCAGCTCTCAGCCAATCAGTGACTCCCCATTCGAAAACCTGGCTTGAAAAGAAACATACCTTTTTTAAGACCACTCATCTTGTTAAGTAACCACTCAGCCAATCAGTGGCAGCCCTGCCAGATGGCACTCCATGCTTTAGATAAAGGGACAGTTTATGCACCATAACGGCTTCAAGTGTTAGGAATTGAAAAGGTAGTCACATTTTTCAAGCTCAACTATTTTGACCAAAATGTGAAATTCCCATGTCAATATCAGACATTTCACTGTTTAACGAATAACCTTAAATATGGGATACATGGTAATGCATTGTAGAGCTCTGCAGAATATGTTGGTGATATAAACCTCAATAATAATAATAATGTAATGATGACATTGGATAGTATACATATAAAGGCAGCCTCTAAATAGGAGAATCCTGGTAGAACTAAAAAGGTGAATAATAAAACAATTCCCAAAGCAACGCACCTCATCAAACAATTGTGGTTAGTCACAGACCAAGAAACAAGAGTCCCTTTAATTCAGTAGCAAATTTTGATTAAAGCAAAATGGAAATAATGCTCATTAGCTTATGAAGAAACAAACAGGATGTCTAAGCTCCATGTGACTTGCCTTTCAGGACACGTACTTAAATTCATGGATGTTAAGCATATTTATATGTTGTATCCTGCAGGAACACACAGGTTTGAACTGGTCATGCATGAATTGTGTGCGTGCTCTAACTGCAAGTTTGCTAGTTTAAAATCCAAGCCTGTGATCGATTATATTACACAGAAATCCCCAACACAATTTAAAAAAAAAAAAAAAACATAACGAAATAAGCGGTTTCTCAGCAGCTTTTACTATTGAATACTGCAGTACCATAAAAAAAAAGTTGTTTTTTTTTGTTTTTTTTTAAAGTATACAAAAAGTACAACAAAAATGTAATTTTCAGCCTACTAATATATTTCTAAACAAAAAATGTATAACAATAGCCATGTTCAATATTTTTGTATCACTGCCCAGTGTTTGACATTTCCATCATATTTGAGTTTTGAAAAAAGCAGGAGGAATAGAAGAAATGTGATCCATTTACGTCATCTTGGAAGAGTCATTTCAAAACGCCCTAATCCCACTAACATTGCCAAACTTTCTAGGCACGATATAACAAGCGCGTTAAGTTTAAGCGCTGAATAAACACAATATTACTGAAATCCTGGGACATAACAGGGATGTGTATATGACACCCACTATATGCAATGAAACAGAAAAAGCCACACAAACTGCTCTGTATTGCCGTTAATTTAAAGGGATCATCTATGTAAATTATGACCAAAAGCATAGGATTTCCCCTAAAACCCTGTCCAGCAGGGGTTAATGGAATAAGTGGTTTATTCACTACCTGCAGTTCCAAACACCATGTGTAGGTGAGCATTTGAAAGCCTTGGGGGGGTGGGGGAGGAAAGGTCTGGAGGTGGCCAGCTGGTCAGCTCTTGAGCCCCCCAAGAAAGAGGCTAACAGGGCATCTGCCAGGGCGCTGGAAGCACACCTGATTTAGAGATGTTTCTAATTGACCTATTTTGGCTTTGAATTCAACCAGGACTTTTCACCCAGGGCCGTGAGACTCTGCGCTGGATCTGAGGCTAGCCGCAACCCGCTGAAACTTTGGCTTTTTGGACAGACTGAGGGCTTGAACACAGGTATCCTGGGGACACTGGTTATGTGGGAGTGTGGGCACGGAAATGCATGTTATATTGTATGTCGCAATTCTATTGTTCTCCTTGGGGACTTCCTGTTGAGACCCAAGGTATAAAAGGTGACATTGTGTGCTAATAAACTAGTTCTACATCCAGCATTAAGACTCATCTAATATATGGTGGTAAAAAGGCTATACTACTACAGCCATAATCCCTAAAGCTACTCTGGAGAGCTATAAACACTGAGGGAAGGAAACCTCTAGCGGTGATACTCTGGTGATCCTAATGGTTTAGTAAACCCAGCAAAGTTTTAAAACCACAAACATAAATGAGTAATATGAGTGTAAATTGACACTAGTAGCCATAAAATAACGGTTCTCTAGTAATTACACCACTGAATGAAACATCGAAAATCACTTGTAACTTGTGTTTACCATTTTTAATGCATTGCTATATTTTATTTTTTTTAAGGTCTATTAAAGATTCAACAAATGGCACCAGGATCCAGTCCAGTTTAGGTTCAGCTAGAACACACATTGGAAAATGAGGAGGAGCAATAGAAGCATTTTTTTCTTCCTCCCTCTATGATTTTTTGCTGAAAAGGATTGAAGTTAAATAAATGAATGAGAGGAAGCCAAGATAATGGAGCCCAATAGCATGAAAAAGAGAACTGGATTCCTATGTTACATTTTATTCTTTGCACTTTTTTATACACATTTGTTAAACATGGGAGGCAAGTAAACACCATATTAAAAATCCTGAGTAATAGTTTCAACTTTAAAAGGCAGCACTGACGGTATGGGAAAATACACATTACACATTGCTTTTACACGACAACAATCACATGACAGACAAAAGGCAACAGATAGTGTAATGGAGAAAAGATAATCTTCGAATCCAGTGACTCATCTCACAAGTGCAAAAGCTTTAAAGTGACAATATAGTCATTGGAATCATTACAGCTTAATGTAGTGGTTCTGGTGTACATAGCATGTCCCTGCTGAGTTAACATTGTAAACGCTGTGCTTTTCGGAGAGAACACAGTGTTAACATTACTGCCTAGGGACACCTCTAGTGGCAGTCACTCAGACAGCCACTAGAGGTGCTTCATATTTCAGTGATGCACAGTTTGCACCATGCAGGACGTGAAGACGCTGGACTTTCTCTATAGAGATGCATTGATTCAATGCATTACTGTCAGGAGATGCTGATTGGCGCCCCGCTTTGTTTTTCCACACATGGGCAACAGACTCCCAAAGCAAGGGATTGATGAGATCATCAAGATTAATGATCTCAGCCATGGGGCCAGTGTCACATGGCGACACCGGCGTGGCGTTTGTGTAAATATTATTAAAATCACTTTTTATGTACATAGATAGGGGACCTGTCACCTAAACAGCTACTTCAGCACTATAGTGTCAGGAATACATGTTTTGTATTCCTAACACTATGTTCCTTTAATGTAATTTAATGAAATGTTGCTCTTTTTAACTACCAGTTCTAATGTATTTTACAACTAACTACTGCCCACCATTATCAGCAAAATGTTATCCTGTTCCCACTGACACACAATATATACATAACAGGACATACCACACATCCTGTTACACTCAAAGCCACTGCTCTTTGCAGAAATACTTTATTTCTTAGTGCCTGTCGTTAATCGACTAATAACGGCTTGCGGTCTCTACTTCAGCGACATTGATAATGAAAATAAAAGCATGCTTTTTTGGTCTTTCAAAGTAACCAATGTAACCTTTACAACGGGTAGGCTGGGCAAACAAATATAATTCCACAGTTTACAATTTGGTTTAGCAGATAATTAAATACTGCTAAAACCTGTATCGCAAGCTTATCCCTGACTATATATCCAGGAGGACAGCAGACGTGTAGTATGTAAATGAAAAAGGCCACGCTATGCATCGTGGGATGCCCATTTTCACATTCTGGAAGCAGACTGACAATGGTAGAAGCTGAAGAAATTTAAGGTAATTAGGTGTTATTTCATACATTTAACACATTTATCACTTGGACAACATGAAAGTTAAATTATAGCACTTACAAGAAGCGGTCACTTCGTTCACATATTTGCACATCAGTACGTGAAAACTTTTCTCTACTTGCCTCTTTTTACGCAGCTTCAATTGTGTGGACATTATTACTTTATATAATACCAAATTATATGTTCTTACAATTGTGGTTTTTAAATAGACTATATGTTAATTAAAAATATTCCAATTAAAAAAAAAAAAAATATATATATATATATATATATATATATATATATATATATATATATATATATATATATATATATATAAGGCATATGCCTGAAATTGTGGGAGGGATTTAAAGCCCTATATAAGCCTAACAAACCCATGCTTACCTGTCTTCGTCGATCCGGAAGTTCCCGCCTTCATTCCGCCTCGCAGACCTCTGACGTCATTCTTCCGCGACGTGCGCCACACAGCCCGCCGGTTCATGGCTGTCCCACGCGGACTTAGCAATTTTCGTTCATCAAACCGTGAGTCTTTTCAGTCCGTACGTCGTCTCACTCACCCTTAACCCATTAAGCTATTGAAAGGCTTTTTCATACCGATTGAAAAAGCCTTTCTATAAGGCGAAACGCGTCTCGGACGAGGACTCACCATTATTTTATGGGACATTTTATTTTACTTTATGTAAGTGTTTTATTACAATAAATTTTATATTGTCTACATGAGCCTACGTCCTGCATCTATTTTCCTGCTTAACAAAGAAGAGCAGTGCCCTCTTAAAGGCACAATACCCATCACACGGAGAGCCCAGTTTACATTGGCTCTCTTAAAGGTGAGCAAGTACTTGTATTTGATTTTCTGACATATTGGGTGAAGATAATACACTAGGACTCTGGTCCATTGTTCCCTTTCTCTCCTTTTCTCTGAGGACTAACATTAAGCTATTGAAGAAGCCTGGTATTTGCTTTAAAATACCCCTGCGCTTATGACCTGAGCCTATCTTTGCCTGGCTCTGAACCATATTTTCTCGTTTGGCATACCCCTTTTTTAAAGGGTGAGTTTAGACAATTAAATTAGCGCTCCACTGGGTTTTGTTTGTTGTGACCCTTCTGTCTCACTTCCATTACCCCACTTTTCTGCATGCTATTGTGTTAAGGTTTGGAGGTACCTACACGTGTGTGAGCTGCTTAGCGGAATCAGGTTCTTCACCACATTATATTCGAAGCGCCTAAAAGCACGGTTTATTTGTTATTACTTGACTATTCGGAGATCATCTCGCTTTCCCAGTTCGTCGCATTTGTTTCATTTCAAACGCATGCCTTTCCATCCTCACGTGCACATGCCGGTTCGGCTGTTTCCTTCCCGATTTTATTAAAAGCTCTTTGCATAATTAAATGATAGACTATGTATATATACGTGTACCTGTACAGTTCTTTACCCCCTATGGCTTTTTATAGCTGAATGCAGATTTACGTTAACTGGGTTCAGGAACTGTTTTCTTATCGCTTGTTGTTAAACTCCTGTGTTGATGCGTTTTTTCATATGTATAAGGTACAAGTGAGGGAAGCATGGGGAACACTGCTATGATACCTGAAATGTTTGATTTGTTTGCCATGAATTTACATAGATGCTATTGGTCATTTAAATTGGTTTTCCTAATGGCTGGCCTTATGGACTTTAATTTTTCACGTGGTTACTGAATTCTTGGGTCTCCTCTGCTTTCTCTCCGTCATATTTCCGGGGGTAAGTCTGCCGTTACAAGTTGCGGTTTGGTTAGTATTATTTCCTCTCCTACCCTATGTTTTTTTTTTTTGGTTTTTTTTTTTTCTTTCTCCGTCTGCTTCACTCGTTTCTAGTGTTATTCGGTAGACTCACTCATCTTACATATAAAAAATGTAAATTAAATACATAAATAAATGAATAAATAAATGGAAAGAGGGGGGGGCTTCTAACCTGAAATTTGCTTTTTATTTTTATATTTTCTAACATCACCTGGGTCCCTTCTCTACAATTCGGGGCATCTGCAGTACATGCTAACAGAGTGTATTTGACTCTGTGGGTCATCTGGGCTACTACTTGTCGCTAACTCATTCGTTCAGGTAAGGATAGCGTTTTCTATTCGAAAACGTTCAGTCTCGTGGCTATTTTCTCCATCCAGTTTAGTTGTGGCTGGTTTCAGGGTTTTAGGAGCCCAATAGCGGTAGTTTTCCCCCGGCTTCTTCGCCTTAGGTTAGTGGTCCCGCGAGGCCATCACCCATCCTCAATTCGGAGGTTCCACGCCCCTCGGGCCAAATCATAGTTAGCCGCCTCGCATTGTGGCATAGAGAGGGCCTCACCTGTCACCCCCAGTCTGTCTTATGTTTACAATTCACCGAGAGGCCAACGCCCCGCCACTACGCTCAGTGGCCACGAAATCCCCTCGCGCCAACTCATAGATAGAGCCTCTCAAGCCGCTTGGCACTTAGTAGGGCCTCACCTGTCATCAACCTAGTCTAATTGCTTCGCCACTGCGGCACTAGCTAGCCAACCAGCTCACAAAATAAAAATAAATAAATAAATAAAGTTTTTTGTTTTTTTCCCCCCCCTTCTCTCTTCCTCTAACGCTACGTTTTCTCTCATGCCCATAGCATGTCCACCGCTTCAGCACAAGATGATGAACTGTCAATTGCAAGCACCCCATCCAGGTCTAGCATCCAGCCAGGAGAGCCTGGTACCTCATCCAGCTACAGATCCTGGACCATTTCAAAGATCACGGCCGAGCTGAACAGAAGGAACATTCCCTTCCCGGCTACTGCCAGGAAAGCAGAACTCTTCCGTTTGCTTAATCCCCAAAATGCGGAGGTTTTGCCAGGCCCTAGTTCTGACGGTACTATCCAGAGTAGTCTAGCAGAACTACGAGGCATGATGACCTCTTTGGTGGCTTCTGTAGCCAACATAAGCGACAGGTTAGATACTCTGGAAGCCTCCGGTCAGACCAACATTACTGAAGTTCCAGTTCCGCTGGTACAACCAGAGCCCGGCTCCGGAGGTAACCCCACTACTATTCCCGCCAAAAAATCTAACATAATTAATCCGGTGCATTTGATCCCTCAGAACCTTAAACGGGACATACTAGAAGGGAAAGGTGTTAATTTAGCTTCCCTCCTCATCGCATCACAGGATATTATCAAGAACAGGTCTTACACTTTTGAAGATATCTCCGTAGTGATGAAAGCTAGAGACCCTAGGCTCAATAAAAAACTCAATATTCCCGAGTTCGTGTTAGCCTTCGGGTTATATAGGGACGTTATTTGCTCTTCTTTTCCACACCGCAGGGAAGAGCTGGACTTATACTTGCACAAACTGGTGGACCTTGCCTACAAGTACGGTGGTTATGCGTTCTACGACTACCATAAGTCTTTCTCAGCCAGATCAGCCGCATCACTGGCACAGTTCAACACTCCCACTGATTGGAGTCAGTTGGACACTGAATTGTTTTGTAGGCATTTCGCCGGGCTTAGGACGCCAGCATGTGCAATATGTGCTTCAGCTTCTCACACTTCCAATTTTTGTCCCAGTACCGCAGTAGCTCCGTCTACTAGTTTTGCTAACTCAGACTACTCTGGTCAGAGGGATATTAAAGACAAATTAGGCAGACCTATAGTGTTTCTCGGGAAAGTGCAAGTATGCAATAACTTTAATGACGGGGGGTGTACTTATAGCGCCTGTAGATTGCTCCACGTTTGTTCTATCTGTTTCAGGGCTCACGCAAAAACAATGTGCCCGAACAAACTGTTTCCAAAAAAAGCAATAACACCAATAAACGTACCTAATTTGCAACGTTACCTGACTACACATCCTTCCTCACACTTGGCGGACTTTCTCATCTCCGGTTTCACCAAAGGCTTTCACACAGGTTTTGTAGCACTCCCTCCAGGCACACTAGAATGCCCCAACCTGCATTCAGCGTTGTCCGACCCAGCCACTCTGAAGGATCTCCTCGATAAGGAGGTGGGTAGCGGCTTCATGATAGGTCCTTTCACCACACCTCCTTTCACGTCCTGGAGAACAAGTCCGTTGGGTATAGCCACGGGTAAATTTAACGACAAAAAGAGGTTAATAATCGACTTCTCGGCACCGCACTCTTCCACCTCCCCAAGTTTAAATTCCCTTATTCCATCAGAGGAATTCTCACTACATTACGCTAGGATAGACGATGCCATTCAGGCCATCATTAACCTCGGTAAGGCAGCCTGGTTAAGCAAAACGGACATCTCTAATGCTTTCAAATTGCTACCCATTAAGCAGTCGCTCTGGCACCTTCACGGAGTTAAGTGGCAAGGGGAATACTATTTTGCAACCAGGCTGACCTTTGGCTCCAAAAGTAGCCCAAAACTTTTTGACATGTTCGCAGAGACCCTGAATTGGCTTTTACTCAACGAGTGCAGGTGCCCAGTAGTAATCCACTACCTCGACGATTTTCTGTATGTCGAACCTCACTACTGCACACCACTCAGCCTGCAAAAGGCGCTCTCCTTATTTGAGGACCTAGGTGTTCCAGTAGCCTCTAATAAGACAGAAGGTCCTAAAACTGAAATCACCTTCTTGGGTATCACGATCAATTCGGTAACCATGCAAGCCAGCCTCCCTCAAGTCAAAGTAGATAGGATTCTAGATTACATTCACACCTGCACCAACCTCGGGTCGTGCACCAGGAAAGAGCTACAGTCTCTCTTGGGCTCTCTTAACTGTGCCATGAGTATTATCCCACAAGGCAGATCTTTCATCTCCAGGTTGCTCTCGCTACTCCACGGCCTCCCTGACGATGACACTAAGATCTGTTTAGACAGTTCTGCAAGGGCTGACCTAGCTATGTGGGAACTGTTCTTATCCTCGTGGAACGGCAGGTCGTTATTCATTCCTCCCATCTCCGATGATTCTCCAGTTATTTGGACAGACGCTGCTGCTTCAGTTGGGTATGCAGCAATATTTGGGGATGAATGGGTATATGATAGTTGGCCACCTGAGACTAGTTCACTAGATAACTTCGACAAAACCTCAGCGTTGTTCGAAATTTTTCCCATAGTGGCAGCAGCGCACATTTGGGGTGAGGTTTGGAGGGGTAAAGCGGTTAGGTGTTATTCGGATAACTTAGCAGCCTGCAATATAATTAACAAAGGCCGATCTCAGTCCCTGTCTATAATGAACTTGGTAAGAAAGCTCACTTGGTTGGCGGCAAACTTGCAGTTTTTCATTTGTTGTATGCATGTTCCAGGTATGTTCAACAACGCAGCTGACGCTTTGTCACGTTTCAATTTGCAGGAATTTTTCCGACTTCACCCTACAGCGAACAGACAACCCAAAACTCCCCCGCAGTTCAGAGATCTAGTCATGCTTTAGATCAATTATTGGCCCACAGTAGAATTCTAGCTCAGGCCGGGTTATCCGCCAACACAAAAAAGGCATACAATAGGGCGTTTGATTTGTTTAATAACTTTTTACGCAACTTTAACATAATAAATCGATTTTCTATTGAAACTATGGTGGCATTTTCAACTTTTTGCCACTTCTCTTTGAAACTTGCATACAATACCATCAAACTATACTTAACAGGTATACAACACTTCATGCTTACTCTCTATCCAGACAAGACCCCTTTCTTGTCCACATACCCAATCAAAAACATTCTTAAGGGTATCCAGAGACTGAATAACCATAAAACCCTCGTAAGACTCCCAATAGATAGTAACATCTTCGAAAGAATCTCTAAGCTGTTAGATAAAAATCCTTTTGAAAATTCTACTAATCTGGTAATTAAATCCGCAGCTTACTTGGCCTTTTTCGGGTTCCTACGGCCCAAGGAGTTTTCAGTAGAAAAGATAACTGACACAGACGCTTGCCTTAAACAAAGAAACTTGAACAAAATAAATGATCATTATATATTAGCAATTCCCCGTACTAAAAGAATCAAACAGGCCCCCCTGTGGAGGTTAAGTATTTCCCCACGGGTTCTAAATTTTGCCCAGTTCAGGTGCTGGATAAACTGTTAAGTCAGCAGACTAGGAATCCAGAACTGCCGCTTTTGTCCCTACGAGGAAAACCACTCACGACAAAACACTTTATGCTATACATACGTGCTTTACTACTTAGACTTGGCCTCAATCCTAATTCCTTCTCAGGACATTCATTTCGGATCAGAGCAGCCACCACTGCTTCAAGTAGTCATGTCCCGTCACATATAATAAAGAGAATGGGTCGCTGGAAATCTGCAGTGTACAACCGGTGATGTGGAATTATTAAAAATCTTTATTGTACTTGTATTGAATTAGTGTACTAACTCCATTTTAACTTTATACTGTGACTTCGTCCTCCATTTTGTCCTCCTAACCTGACTTCTTCAATCCTCCATTTTGTCCTCATGACTTAACTTGTTCATTTTAAAACTACATTACGTGACTGAACTTCTCAACCCAATTAATACAGTAGACAAAGACCGTGTTTCCTTCAAGGACAAGTACCAGGAGGTGCTGGCTACTCCTTAAGACTTGCTGGCTACTCCTTAGAGCTTGTAAGATAGTACAGTTTGAAGGCCACAGAACACAGTAGTAATGAAATGTTCTATTCATAAGAGACCTTGCACCTGGACATAAAGCCTGATATCATTGACCGTGTAAAATGACGCTTAGGACCCCCTTGTCCCCCACCCGTGTCCAGAATAATCCCACCTCTGATGGGTGGGCACGAGACTAACCTCTTAATTTTACGAACCAATAGGTAAGACACTAACCCCGTCACTTAACAATTAATCCAATTGATGATGTTTATTTGCTGATATTCTAATAATCAATGATGACGCAAAATGCCTCTTAAAAGGGCCTGCGCGCCCGCTTTTTCTTCACTTGCCAATAAACTTTCTCGAAGTTATTTTAACCTGAACCTCGTGTGTCAGACTTAATTACTTCAGCGTATATACGCAATTTAATTTTATTGATTTGGACAGGAACAGATAGACTTTGAACATTTTGGTTTACTTTCAAAAAGTACCATAACAACTTGGCGCCCAACGTGGGGCATCGGGCTATGTCCGGCCGGTGAGCCGTCCTAAGGAAGACAAGGGTGGACGGAGGAATCCAGGGGGAAGGAAGGGAGATTGATCACCTCCAGATACACGGTAGAGACTTCTGCAGAGCCACCGGTACGTTCCGGCCCCTTTGATTGACCCGTCCACGTGTCTGTGACTGCTTCCCGGGAGGACATCAAAGACAGGTAATATCTTGCCCGGTGTCTCGTTACTCACTTGTTTACCTGCATTTTAGTCTATCTGTTGCCTGGGTGTGTTTGAATTGTGTTTGAATTGTTTGCCTGTTTCCCCATTTTGAGATAAAGGGGGGGTGGACCTGCAGGGGATTTGCCTGGGGTTCTGTCTTGCTTGTTTTCCCCTTTTTGGGATAAAGGGGGGTGGACCTGAGGGGACTTGCCTGGGTCTTCTGTGTGTCTGTCTATCTGTTTGTATTTTACCCCTTTTGGGATAAAGGGGGGTTGACCCGTGGATGTGTTCCTGGGGGGTCTTCTGTTGCCTGTTTTACCTCTTTTAGGAACCACGGTGCTGTGGTTGTAAGGAAAAAGGGGGGTTGACCCGTGGATGTGTTCCTGGGGGGTCTTCTTTGCCTGTTTACTTCTTTTAGGAGCCTCGTGGCTGTGGCTGTAAGGAAAAAGAAGTTTGTGGAACTGTGGGATCTGTGTAGAATCATAGTTTCCTGTGATCCAAGTTTGTGACACTTTGATAGCCTAGCTAGCTTCACTGTGCGCGTTCGGACTATCCAGCTCTAGTTGAGTTGGGGACGTCCTGACCCGGACCATCCAGCTCTAGTTGAGTTGGGGACGTCCTGACCCGGACCCGTCGGCTCTAGTTGAGCTGAAGGTCCACTGATTATTTAATCGTGGTAGGAGACTTAGCCTTGTGGCAGGGGACTTTGTTTCCTGGGGGAATTCAGGCAGGTATTGCTTGTTTTTCGCATCACGTGGTAGTGAGACTTATAAGTGGGTTTTATAGGGGCACTACGGGAGTGAGGATAGACGTGGCCACATTCTTGTGGACTGCAGAGTAGAGGGAGGCTGGAAAGGATTTCGGACCGGTGTTAGCTGTTATCCTTGGCCGCTGGTAGTGAGACTTATGAAAGTCGTTCTCCGAGCGGGGACACTACGAGGTTGAGAAAGGTGACTTTGGAGTAAGCACATGTAGAAGGAAAGGGATTATTGTTGATTTTATTTGAACTGTAATGCATGCACTGTATTTCAATTGTATTGTTGTCTTGTCTGTTTTATTAGGAGTCTCATGAACTCCTGTGTCTGTCTCTAAGGATTTTTCCTTGCCTTTCATCTTTTCTAAACTTCCTATATTATTATACTATCCACTCCCATTTCTCTTGAAAGAGAAGTGATTGGTCACACACTTCTCACCTCGCTCCAATCCGTGTCTACCACCCCGGGTAGGCGGATTCAGTGACTAGTCTACGTTTTGGGAAGACGCACCTGAGAAAGTCCCACGATTCTCGGGTGGCAGTCGAGCATTGTAGACGTTCTTGTTCAGTTTTCCTTCTCTCTCCCTATATCTAGGACGCTGGTATAGGGGTAAAGGGATTATGGGACAGGATTTAAGCAAGCCCAGTAAGGGCTGGTTAGCATGTGATTTAGTCGAAGACAGAGAGGGTGAGGAAATGGTTAAAGGTGTTGAAAAGATTGCAAAAGTATGTAGAATTGCTGTACCGACATGTGGAAGATTGCAACCAGAAAGTTGGCGTAGGTTACTGACAGAAAAGAAAGGCAAACTTACAGATAATGGTTTATTAAAGACTGCTGAAGCATGGTATAGAGTAGCGAAGGCTATTCAGCTAGAAGGTTGGGTTGAGGAAGAGATAAATCACAAAGGTGTGAAATTGTTTGTGTATCATAATAATTGTGTTGCTGGGGTCTATCCTCAGCCAGCGCCCAAAACCGGCGCCCAGGGAATGTCTATCCCCAAGGTTCAGTCAGCAATTAGTGATAGCCAGCTGACTATGTTCCCCACTCCCAATACCCATCCCATCACCTCCCCTGTCTGCCCGGTCTTGAATTCTGATGGATCTTTCTTTTCCCCTGCCCCATCTTTAACATTCCCATCATCCTCATCCATCCCTACGCTACCTGCTATACCTTCCCCTAACATTTCATCTGCCATTCCTGCCCTACACTCTCTCTCTGTTCATGACCCCCTCCTCTCTTCTTCCACCCAACTAACCACCTCCTCCGCCCTTGCCCCGGCTCCTCCCTCTACACCCACCCCTACCAATCCCTCTCCGTTCCCTCCCATCTCCACCCCAGCTCAATACCCCACCTCCTTCCCCTCCCCAGCCTTGCCCTACCCCTTCCCATATCCCATGGCCCTGCCCTATCCCGGATATCCACTCCCCACTCCCCAAGCCACGCCCCAGGTTCCGGTCATGCCCAGTCCGGCACAGTCTGCCCCGGATGTGCCCTCTTCCAACATGGCCGCCACTTCTTCCCTTAACCCTAATGTAGTACCTTCTCCGGCCACCAATATGGCGGCCCCCAGTTCGGCCCTGATGCCGGTAATTCCCGGTGACTACCTATCCCCAGGTTATGACTCGCTAGCCACCCCTGCATCTGGGGCTCGTTCCCAACCACCGATCCTTTCACCTCATTCAGGCCCTGCACCACGCAAAAGAGCCAATATCATAGAATTCGATGATGACGAGATGGACAGGGTGTCCCATGTCTCATCGGAGCTTGCCGCGGGAGCCCCAACTCATCGTTCTA
Source organism: Pelobates fuscus (assembly GCF_036172605.1). Taxonomy (NCBI): domain Eukaryota; kingdom Metazoa; phylum Chordata; class Amphibia; order Anura; family Pelobatidae; genus Pelobates; species Pelobates fuscus. The sequence goes on from NC_086322.1 coordinate 79,301,271, forward strand.
TCGATGACCCCTTTGGCCACAAGGGTCGGGGAGAACAGGCCCCTCCTAAATATGTTGCTTTCAATCCCACTCAAGCTAGTGCTCTAATGAAATCACTCCCTGACCCAGAAAAACAGCCTATGCCCTTCTACCGAGGGATAGTTCAAATTCAAAAGACTTATTCCGCAGCATGGCGTGATCTACTGAGCATTTGTGCTATAAAAGCAGGGGATGCATATTGGCCAAGCATGGCCCGACACCTCAGTACAGATCTGCTCAGCAGTGATGTTGATTACCCCTCTGGAGTAACTTTTTGCACCCAATTAAGAGAATGGGCTAAGGACAAACTTGCGGATCAGGCTGCTGGCCTTACTGATGTTATTCAAGATAAAGGAGAATCAGTGGAAAGGTTTCATGCAAGACTGTATCAAATGTTCACAGATTTGGGGTTTGATCTTACAGATAAGATTCATTCACAAATGCTGTCAGGTGCGTTTGTCCAAGGTGTTAAAGACTCTATACGCAAGGGAATCATTGCTGCACGTCCTGAATACAAGGTTGTTCCTTTGGATACCCTGCTTTTAGTTGCTAGAGGTCTGGAATCTGTTCAGACCCCAAGAAGACCCAATCCAGCTCCACTCATGGTGGCCCGCGCTACCCCCATCACCTCTGGCACCAAGGGTGCCAAGCTAGAGGATGTAACTTGTTTTAATTGTGGAGCTCAGGGACACTACAGAAGTGATTGTCCGGAACCTAAAAAGGAACCTGGGGCACCCAGAAAGTTCTCTAAATCTGCCCCAGGCCCCAAGACCGAGAAAAAGATTCCAATTATTGAAGAACCAGATGATTAGGAAACTGGCAAGCCTGTGTCTGTAATCCCTGTAATGGCAGCGTCTACAGGGGATAAGGGAGGGCCACTTGCCACAGTGACTTTGCCCATTGAAGACCATCCTACTACATTTCTAGTTGACACAGGTGCAGCCCGTAGTGTTCTACGAGAACAAGACCTGCCAGACCCATCCTTCCTGTCCAGTATTGATGTCTCTTGTGTTGGAGTGGATGGCCAGCCAAGACGTAGCCCTTTAACAACTCCACTACGAGTTGGCTCTAGCCTGCTTGCTCGCTTTGTAGTATCCTCCACATGCCCCATTAACCTGTTAGGTGCTGATGTTCTCTCACGCCTGCAAGCATCCATCACCTTTACCCCGGATGGGCAGGTAGAAATGTTTACACCTCTGTCTGTATCAGACACTTCAGCCCTATGCTCTTTGCCTCTGATGCTGCATATAGAAAGGCCCCATGTGGAGAAGTGGTGGGTTAGCTGCCATGGGATACCCTTGGGTGTGAAGCGTTCGAGAGCCATACTGACGGATGGTTAGCCTATTAGGGTCAGATCTAGGGACAGCCTTGCACTTTGCATTAACACCTAGCTAGCGGCCACGGGGTTTCTGTGCCTTTGGGTTAACACGTCTTCTGATACTAATATAATAAAGTTTTATCTCTTAGAATCTAACATTTCATAGGGGGGACTGATGTGGAATTATTAAAAATCTTTATTGTACTTGTATTGAATTAGTGTACTAACTCCATTTTAACTTTATACTGTGACTTCGTCCTCCATTTTGTCCTCCTAACCTGACTTCTTCAATCCTCCATTTTGTCCTCATGACTTAACTTGTTCATTTTAAAACTACATTACGTGACTGAACTTCTCAACCCAATTAATACAGTAGACAAAGACAGTGTTTCCTTCAAGGACAAGTACCAGGAGGTGCTGGCTACTCCTTAAGACTTGCTGGCTACTCCTTAGAGCTTGTAAGATAGTACAGTTTGAAGGCCACAGAACACAGTAGTAATGAAATGTTCTATTCATAAGAGACCTTGCACCTGGACATAAAGCCTGATATCATTGACCGTGTAAAATGACGCTTAGGACCCCCTTGTCCCCCACCCGTGTCCAGAATAATCCCACCTCTGATGGGTGGGCACGGGACTAACCTCTTAATTTTACGAACCAATAGGTAAGACACTAACCCCGTCACTTAACAATTAATCCAATTGATGATGTTTATTTGCTGATATTCTAATAATCAATGATGACGCAAAATGCCTCTTAAAAGGGCCTGCGCGCCCGCTTTTTCTTCACTTGCCAATAAACTTTCTCGAAGTTATTTTAACCTGAACCTCGTGTGTCAGACTTAATTACTTCAGCGTATATACGCAATTTAATTTTATTGATTTGGACAGGAACAGATAGACTTTGAACATTTTGGTTTACTTTCAAAAAGTACCATAACACCGGTACATTCCAAACCCAGAGAAAGAGATCAGACTCGCTTTCCACAGAATGACTAAATAATGTTATCATTGTGATGTTAATAAAGACATAATCATTACATACTTTTTGGCCTCTTTTTTGCAGGCCTAGCCTCTCGTCGGTTTCGGCACACCTCAACCGACTATTATTTGTTAAAACTAAATCTATTGGGAATGTACGCCCCTTTTCATAATCCCGTACACAAATAGAAGGCATATGCCTGAAATTGTGGGAGGGATTTAAAGCCCTATATAAGCCTAACAAACCCCTGCTTACCTGTCTTCGTCGATCCGGAAGTTCCCCTCCCACCACACCCTCTTATCAGATCATTACAACCAGGCGGGCCCTCTTTTTTGCAGGCCTAGCCTCTCGTCGGTTTCGGCAAACCTCAACCGACTATTATTTGTTAAAACTAAACCTATTGGGAATGTACGCCCCTTTTCATAATCCCGTACACAAATATATATATATATATATATATATATATATATACACACACACACACACATTTACTTTTAATGAGTTCTGTTACTGACATTTAGAATATTGCACCACCCTTATAGGGATTCTCCAGACCGGTAAAGCACCTTAGCTTCCTGACACGTTTTATGTATAAAGAGTGTGTACTCTTTATTTCATTTTGCATAAAGCGCAGATTTCAACAGAATTTGACAGGTTTATAAATGAACCTGGTTACACCCCCTAGGCTTTCAATCACACAGGAGGTCCTGGTACTTCCTGGTTTGGTTAGCTCAGTGGAGCTAAACTAAGAGGCAGCAATTGCCCAGAGCACCTCCTTTGCAAAGACTGAGGTACATTAGGAAGTTTGTGATTGGACAGCACAGAAAGTATGGGTGGGGATAGAAGGGCATCAGACAAGAGATCTGTAGGTTTAGCAAACTGTTTTTAGATATAAAAAATAAATTTAAAAAAATGTATAATTACATGCATGCTAGTTTTCACTTGAGGTATATCTACTAAACAGTGATTTTTATTTTCTCTGCGGGCAGTGGAGTGTCCCTTTAATTAAACTGCAGGCTGAATCCCCTTATAAGAAAGACTGATGATTTTGGAGTACTGAAGCAATGGACATACACTACATCCCACAGGTTGAACTTTTATATTTTATTTAATTATTATTCGGTGGACTCTCTGTAACATAATTTATACAATGATATTAAAAGTGGTATGGGCACTTTGCAAGTGTTATTTTTAAATTAATCCTTTCTGGTCCTCTATTTACCCTATTTATTTTAATTCACCGTAGTTTTTTTTTTTGTTGTTTTTTTGTTTTTTTTTAAGTTAAGCATACAAAAAAGTTAATAAGCAAACAGTAGGGTCAACCTATTGTTCCTGTAAGTTTTTCTGTAATTGTCCTATTCATAGTTCAACCTCGATTATTGGTTATTTCTTTAGTTACAATTATCCCTGGCAAGTGGGATTAGTTTATTAACCCTATATATGTGCGGACTTTTATAATAGAATTGAATGGAACCCACCCTTTTCCTTCCCCTCACCCCCCTGTTTTTTCATTATAGAATCGTAAATCTATCACTATGCCAGAGTGAACCTTTATACTGGTAGTTTTTTGAACTTATACTAAGTTACTGGAAATATAGGGTATGTTTTTAACCCTCGAGCTTATTGGGAGGGTTCTTTATATATCTCCTTGTTTTGGATCATTTTAATTGTTACAATAAAAGTTATATTTTATATCTTAATATTAGGGTGTTTCACCATATCTAAATTGTTTGATTACTACCTTAAAGGGCTAAAACCCCTACACCTTATGGTGAAACAGGTTTGTTGACCACGAGGTAACAGAGGTGGACAAGAAATATCTTTCATCTATTTTTGTTAACTACATTAATTTACAATGGTTTTGCTAAATAGATTATCACCCTTTCAACTGGCAATGCAAAACATTGTTGTTTTTTTGGTTTTAGTTCCAAATAGCAAAAACCAAAAGGTATAAATCTAAATATACATAAATACTATATGTTGCATATGTGTAACTGGAGCAAATTATGATTGGCTTTATTTTCATTTATACAGTCATTCTTTGAGGAACCTTGCTATAACATCAACCTATCAAAAAACAACTGTAAAGGCACTATTAAAGAGAAACTTTTGAACAGTTATATTACAGGTACGGCGGAAACAAGTTATGAGCCCATTAAGTTGCTTAGTAACTCATTGTGTACTAAACATAAGCATGTCAGTGCTACAGTATCCGTGTTCTACAGCATTATACTTAAAGGGACACTCCAGGCACCCAGACCTCTTCTGCCCATTGGAGTGGTCTGGGTGCCAACTCCCATCACCCTTAACCCTGCAAGTGTAATTATTGCAGTTTTTATCAGACAGCCACTAGATGGACTTCTTAGAACACAAAAAGTGTTTTAAATGATGCTGGACATCCTTACGCTATGCATGAGGACCTCCAGCATCGCCAGAATCCCCAAGCAAGAGCACTGAATAATGCTTTCCTATGGGGAGGTCTAAAGCCCGCGCGGCCATTGCTGCGCATGCGCATTAGGTCTCCCCCGCCGGCTGACGGTGGGGGAGAAGCGTGGGTGGAGGCTGACCCAGTGCAGAGGGACATCAGAGTTGGATTTAGGTAAGTGTCTGAAGGGGTTTTAACCCCTTCTGCAACATGGTATGGGGGATGGGAGGGAAGGGGGCACTGCAGAATCCTGCTGTGCTAGGAAAACAGGTTTGTTTTCCTGGCACTGGAGAGACCCTTTAAAGGGGGTGTAAAC